>NC_050573.1:385978537-386262040 GCF_011100635.1 Trichosurus vulpecula
AGCCTGAGTGTGCTCCTAGGTTAGCATGGGAAGGCTACCTGGAATAAAAGACAATGAAGGACCTGAAGGGACAGACAGTTGATAGCAAGACAAGGCCTGGAAAATTATTACTGAGGCAATACACAAATTACTTGCTTTTGCAGAGAAGTGTGTAGATCCCTGCTTTTTGCATTAGAATAAAGAAAGAAATAATGCTGTATATCATAAATAATTGGATTTAAACAAAATACATTGTTGAAATTTCATGTTTAGGAGGAATATGATCAGATAAAACTGTTTCCTGTATTTGGGTTAGTCTGGGAAAGCTTCCTGGAGGAGAAGGAATCTGTTTTTTTGCTTAATTTACTTGAATAATGAGAGACTAAAGGGAAGAGGCAAGTTTCAGGCAATGGTCACAGAGTAGGAGTTGGTTCAGAAGTAGAAGTAAACTTTGATGTAGGAAGTATAAAATACTGAGTTTAAAATGATTTATTCAATTTGAGATCTTAAATAGTTTGAAGAAAATATAAAATAGTAGATGGAAAGTAGAACAAATTAAAAGTCTACTGGAGATGAATAAAATGTTTAATTCATCATTCAAGTATTGAAAGTCATCCTAGAAAATCCAACTGATTCTGCAGTCTGAATAGAAACATTTTAAATGTATTTATTTTTTTTGGACAAAAGTATTCTTTCCCAAATTTATCCCCATCCCCAAAACCATAAGCTGACATTTTATATTTGAATATCAAAATGTGCCCCTAAGCTGGTATTAGGTACTTGATTATCAAAGTGGTTTTTTTTTTAATTTGAAATCTTCCAAGTATACATGTTTGGAAGAGAGGAGATGAGGAGTAACCAGAATATTTTGTGGTTTTCTATTTTAGACTTTCTTATTGTTATAAGATAATAACATCATGATGAAATATACTGGCCTACTAACACATCTAGAACTGAACCTGTCATCCATTATACATGGGTAAAGGATGTTTGCATCATGCCTGTAGAAATAGGAGTATTGCAAATGGCCAATTTATTGTTGGTTCCAATTTGGAACCTGACAAATACTTGCTTTATTGCACTGCCATGTGAAAAGTCTATCTTTCTGCCTACACAGCACAAGTCAGTAACCTACATAATTCTCCCAGGATGTTCTAAAAGCCCCAAGGCAAGAGTTCATCTTGTATATATTTGACATTCAGAATCTGATGTACTGGCGGAGCCAATGGCATTTTGGGAGAATTTCCAAATATTCTAAAGCCCTTCTTATTTTTGCAGTTCCTTCTTCTGCTGCTTTCAGTTCAAGCTGTCCTCCTAATGTATGCTTGTGTCAGATACCTGAAGTTCTGATTTGGCAACACAATTCCCTCTATTAAAACTCGTTGGTTTCCCAGTAAGGGCTCACATTATCTTAGGAGTTTGCTGTCCATAACAAAGCTCCCTCACGGCCCCCACTACCCCTAACTTCTCATTCTTTTTCTTTTTAAATAATCAAAATTATCAAAGTTTTAAAATCATATTTATCCAAAAATAAATAAAATTATCCTTTCAGAAAAATATAGATAGTACCTATGAATTATCACTAATAAAATGTGTGAGATCTCACAAAGCATGAACTCCTTAAAAAATCTGAATTTTTGATGGTGAATTCCTATTCTCTTAGCCAGCAGACAATGGTAAGCACTGACAGAGGGTCTGTTGCATGTAAATAAGAAAGAATTAGCTTTCTTGATAGAATTTAAAAAAGACAAAAATAAGAAAAAAAGAATACTCATGGGTATCACACAAAAATTAGAATAGACCTATCCCTTGTTTGTCCAACATGGGACCAATGAAGAAAATTCACAGCCAATCAACAATCATTTATTAAGTATTCACCAGACATTGTGTAAGGCACAATAAGAAAAATGAAAGAGTGTCTGTCATTAAAGCAATTTATATTTCAGTTTGTGAGACAACACATGAAGACACAATTTGCCACAAAATTTTATTTTTCCCAAAATAGGGAGGGGTGATTCTGTAACTATAGACAGGGAGGTTTGTAGTCCATATCCCACACAATCCTATAACAGGTGATTAAAAAGATGGTTTTAAGCTGATGCTTTCTTTTCTAAGTATTTAAAAATTATCATTGTGACCCTAGGTTCTCTTCGAATAAGTCACTCCAAACTAAAATAAATGAATGAGATTTCAAGAATCTGAGATGATAGGTCAGTGTTAAATGTGATGGAACACAACAGAAATGCTTATAAAGCTCTCTATTAAGACCAAAAAATTATATTTTTACAGGATAAAAGAAATGAGGCTTAATAGTCTACCTGAAAAAATACACTTAGAGCTATATAACAACAAAGCTACTTGTCTCTACTATGGCTGTGAAAGGCCAATAACACCAGCACATAGGAGGGCTAGCACAGGTTCTTTGATCAGCTTTTCTAGGAAAGCTACTTTAAGGGGTTTACAATCTCACTTTAATTAAATATACATATATCATTCACTAAGGTCAAGGGAAAAAGTCAGCACCCTGAACTTCAGAGAAAACATGAATAGAAATTACAAGCAGAAATTATATAAACAAAGCAAAATATCACAAATCAGCAGACAGGCTTCTAGCTGTCTGTTCATGACATTACATACATAGTTACCAGAGAAAGAAGCACCAAAGTCTGGGTTTTCAAAGTGGGGTCTCCTTAACGGCTACCCAGAGTCTCATCTGGTCAAATCACAGGAAAACTTTTCCAGTGAGTGAGCCCCCAAAGTAAAACCTCTCCTCCCTTATTTCTGAAAATTCTAGTTTAAGGGCTACCCTCAGAGTATATATACATATATATATATATATATATATGTATATGTATATATATATATATATATATACACACACACACACACACACACACCATGTTTCAGGGCCTGAGGGCTTCCCACCTCTCCTACAAAGGCAAGACTCAATTAAAGGCATTTGATTGTCTTAGTGCTGAGAAGAACTCCAAAAGAAAAAAAAAACAGTAAAAATTCCCACTTTGCTTGCCCTTAAAGGATTCTGATTTACTAAGGGGTCAATATAAATAGTGTGGAAAAAATAAAAAATAAACCAATAATGTAACGATTTGTGTTAATAGGATCATTTTAAAATTGAAGTGCAATAGTTCAACTGGGAGCAGCTAGGTGGTGTAGTAGAGAGAGCACGGAGTCAGGAACACTCATCTTTGTGAGTTCAAATCTGGTCTCAGGCACTTACTAACTGTGTGGCCCTGGACAAGTCACTTAACTCTCTTTGCCTCTGTTTCCTCATATATAAAATGAGTTGGAGAAAGAAATGGCAAACCATTCCAGTATCTCTGCCAAGAAAAACTCAAATGGGGTCACAAAAAGTCAGAAATGATGTAAAAACAACAACTTATCCCACCACATCTATGGTATAATATTCTGCTTTGGGAGAAACTACTTAAAAGGGATACTGGCCAACTGAAGTGTTCAAAGGACTTAGGAATGCAACAAAGATGGCAAGAAGAGGTGGGGAAAACAGGTTTTCAATTTTTTTAAACATAAGTCAGAATATCATCCATTTAGAATCACATTAATGGAATGACAAAATAAAATGTTTCTCTGGCCAGACACAGAAAAGCTTTAGGTAGCCTGGGAACAATTAGAGGTAAGAACAATTAATCTGGAGAAAGAACTTAAAAGACTTACAATAACTTTTATAAAGCATTTAATGTTAGCCTTTAGAAGAGAAATTAACCTTATTATATGTTACTACAGAGAGAAATATTAGTATCAATGCATAACCAATACAAGAAGAAAAGTTTCAGACAATCTGGGTATTCTTATGGTAAGCATGTCCTGAAAGATGTGGGGTTTTTGTTGTTTGTTTATGTTGGGTGAGAGATGGGCAAGATGGACTGCATAAAGGTCTTGTTCTTCTTGAAAGCTGGATTGTTCTTATTTTCAGAAGATAGAGAATCTGTTTTCAAAGAGCTGGTAATTCACTTCACAAATAAATGGACCCTTCCTAGTGTGAGGGAATTTAATTCTACAACATACAGACTGTTTCTACAACTGTTTAATTGTCAAAGTTATAATTACTCAATAGCCAGTGCTATTCTTCTTAAGAACATCTCAATGGGAGAGAGAGATTCCAGTTGCTAATCATAGAATACAAATACGATCATGGAAGCTTTGGTTCTATAATAGAAAAGTCATGAATAGAAGTCTGATGAGAATGATTCCAGTCAAACCATCCCCCTTTGCTGGTCACCAAACATGGCACATTTCCTTTACTACTCTTGGGCCTTGGTAGAGTCAGTTGGTTGTGTTCAGAATATTCTCCATCCACATCTCCATCTCATGAAAACCATAGTTTTTTTCAAAGCATAGGTGCCACAAGATCTTGCCTGACTACCCCACCAATCAGTCAATTGTACTCTCCTCTCCCTGCCTTCAAATTACTTTGTAGTACTCTGTGTTTATAATATTTATATGCATATGCCCAAAGACACAAAATGTACCTGTACACACGTGTATACAATACGCATATGTATATGCAGTACATAGATGCATGTTGAAGACACATGTGTACACTAACGCGTATATGTATGCATTGAGGCACAATATGGGCGTGTACCTAAACTTGTATTATATATGTGTGTGTGTCTACATTTATGTATATGTATGATATTTAGATAGATATTGACATATACAAATATGTGCATATATGAACATGCCTATAACATGTACATTGCACACATGTAACCCATGTGTATGCATATGTGCATGTACGCATGTGTGTACACACAGATATATATATATATAAATATATATATATATATATATATATATATATATATACACGTACACACATGCACACACACACATTTACACATTTCCCCCCAAAAAATATGTATGATTCTTGAAGATAAGGCCTGTAATATTTCTATCACCTAGCACAAAACCTTTGAATTGTTGAGAATCTAAAAACAGTTGTACTTGATCATAAATCTAGAACTGGAAGGGAACTTCTGCTCGTCTTGTTCAGCCTCCTCATTTTATATATAAGCTAATTGGAGACCTAAGAGTTTAAGGGACTTATCTAAGGTCACACAAATAACATTGATGCAGAGCTAGGTTTTGGCCACCATGGCCTTCACTCCAGAACCAGTATTTATTGCCTGTGTTTTGTAGGAAGAATGGAAAATCTGCTTCATCCAACTTACCAAGGATTTCCAAAGTGATCTGTTGATATTTCATCTCAGCTCTATCCTGGAATATCTGAGTACTTCTAGCCCCAATATACCCACCGAGGCAGCATGGCTTAAATTCCTGTTTACAGTAAAATGAAGAGATCAGATTACATAATTTCTTAGGTTCTATCCAGTTTAAAACAGTGATGATAATACCGGTTCACTGTTATCTATGGTTTCACCTTCCATGAATCATCTACTGAGCAAAGGTTAAAGAGACTAATCACTAACACTACATTTGACATATTCACTACATGAAATGGCTGTGATACTTCTGTCTCTTCTAGTTGTAGAGATATGCTATATACCTTCTAGAACAAAAAGAATAGAATTAGTTTATTTATACCCCCCCTTCAAAAAGGGACAGTTCATTCATGCTCCATACACATAGAGTGGAGATGTTAATATCCATTATGCAAACCAGGAAACAAAAATGCAGAGATATTATTTGTCATGCAGTCTGTTAGAATCCTTGACTCCTGGCTTTCAATCCTGGGCAGAATTTATTGTAGGCTTTAAGGCAGTCCCGGTATTTATGGATTGTCACATATAAAAGGTCAGGCGTGAGAGTCCATTTACCTAAAGTAGGGCTACCTTAAAGTAAGTAATCAATGACAAAGAAGTCATAAAGTCACTAAGGATTTTCATAGACCAAAGACTATGTTCTATTAACCATGACCTCTGATGACCTCATCACTTCTTCAGCATGCTTCCTCATCATTTTATTGTGCTTTGTTTTCCAATAGATTCTCCTTAAAATACCACAAGGTAAATAATTAAGGAAATCAATTCAATTCAATTCAGTAGCAACAATATTTAAACCCCTACTGGGTGAAGTATACTGTGCTAGGAAGGGGCAGGGGGATGCGAATGGTTATCGAATTGACATAACTGACCTCAGGCTTTGTGGAGCTTTTGGTCTTAGCAAGGTGATATGGCATATGCATAAATAGCCACAATATACAACCATGTGTGATAAGTGCATAAGACCCAAATACAAAACCCATCTCCCACATTAACTGCACTGGTACTAGACTGGCATTTGGTAAAGAGCTGACTGAAGTGAACAGAACTCTAATGTGTTAACATTTATAAGCATAGCGTGCTCATAGTTGCTAATTTATCATGTGAAAATACTCAGTTAGATAACCCAATGTTACAGGGGGTAGTAACTCCCATAGGAAGAACATTTACACACCTCTAGTAAATAAAATGCCAGCGCTAAATAGACTAATCTTCATAGTAGTTAACATCTCTGGGGTCCAAGTGCTAACGCAGCTTTTCGCCAGATATCTGATTTACATCTCAAATGATTGGCTGAATGTCATTTCAGTGGGGGTTCCTGATAATATAAAGTATTAATGATCTATCAAAATGGAATTAATCAAAAAATGTTCTTCCTTTTCTCTTTCTTTTTTCTTCCTTCCTTCCTTCCTTTCTCTTTCCTTCCCTTCATTTTGAAAGCATGTATATTCTGGATAGGAAGAGAAATGAAATAATCCTTGCCCTCATGGATCTCACACAATCTATTGGGAAGGATGCATGCTCATAAATTCTAAGATTTTGTGCTGGAAGGGACCTTGGAAGTCATGTAATCCAAACCAATAATTTTACAAATGAGAAAACAAAGGCACATACTTAAGTGACTTGCCCAGGGTTACATAGTTAGTAACCATATGACACTGTATTTTAATCTAAATCTTTCAAATTCAGTGCCCTATCCACTGGACCATGATGTCTCTCTGAATTTCATGTTTATAATTTAAAAATCTTGAATATTTGAGGAGAAAGTATGAGTAGCCCAACTTTTTTCTCGGTTATGTGTGGAAATGCCTATATAGACATGAACTTTAGGTCTGTGTATTCAGCAAATGATCATAATAGGAATGTTAAAGATTAGTGATGCTGCAAAGAATTTTGGAAATAGATAACCCAATATTACAGGAACATGTAAGTAAAAATAATCTAATTCACTCAATCCCTGTTATTTTATTGGCTTTGGAACAAGAGGAACTAAATTCAAATCCCACCTCTGTCACTTACTCCTTTTATGACCTTGGACAAACCACTTAACTTCTCTTGGCATTAGGTATCTCATCTGCAAAATGACAAGGGAAAGTCTGACAAAATGAGAGATTATTAGTCTAAAGTCTTCCAACTTTTTAAAAATGTTTTGATAGCTGGATTCAAATTGTTTTTCTTTGAAATCCCATGAATTTTATTTTATACATTTACAAAGAAAAGGAGTCCACTGTCTTCACCTACCAGTTGTGTCTGTGACACAAAGTACTTAGGAACACTTGCAGATGATTTCTAAAGTTCTTCCACATCTAAACCCTATGATCTTAATAAAGATACAAAATGAACCATATAAAGCAATTGTCCATTGAACCAAAACAGTCTTCAGGTGATTCTGAAACTAGTTTTACCCTCTGTGTATAAAGTGAAAAGAAACCAATTACTGTTTGATTACTATAGAGTCTATCATTCTCTGGTTTTTCAGCATTGCTGCATTCATCTCCGCAATTTTATAGAAAGTATTCAAGACCATGGGAGTGGTTGATTTACAAAGTACCTTTCTGTTGTGCAAGGCTATGGTATTCTTTTTGAAAATAATTTACATTTTATAGTAAATTATAATTTTTAAATTTTCACTTCAACTCATCACATTTGATTAGCATGACAATAGTTAAGATGGTTTATTTCCATCCCCATTTTACAGATGGGGAAATTTAGACATAAATAATTTAAGTGCTATCTTTATGGTCACCCATCTAGTGAATAGTGAGGTGATTGAGGAGTATATCTCAAGTCCTTTTTTCTCCTCTAGTCTTATGTCCTTTCTAGTATATGATTTACATTTTTACAAACAAAAATGAAACTAAAAATAAATTTAAAAGGTTGTGTGTAAATTAGAGTTTGGTTTCATTTGCTGGAATGATCACAAAAAGAAAAATTTTAAATTCATATTACAAAGATCATCTCAAATCTTTTCTAACTTTATTTGGCTCTGGAAAAGAAAAGAGAGACTAGCAAGTTTTGTAGGTCCCCTCTGCCCTTTGGATACAGTCCATTGATGAACTGTGCTCTTATTGAAACACAGGGAAGTACTGGGATTCTATGGGTGTTAGTTCCTTCCACAGGTTTCTCATCTTTAGGGAATAAATGCTGTTTATTTCTTTAATTAAAAGCTGAAAGAGAGTGGCCTGGGAATTAGAAGGAATGACCAACCTTCTTAGGCACATCTGATGCTGCCAAAATGTCATCTGTTTTATTCAAAGGAAGTCTGAAACAGCTGTGATATTTTTGAATTAGTTGTTAATGCATATTCCAATTCAGCTAAAAAGGTCATTTACAAAAATCTGCAAATTTTATTGAAAGATTTGTGTGTATGTGTGGTGAGAAAACACATTTACACATGTCACCATGTTCACATCATCCTCCTGTCAGGGTTATGAAAAGTGTGAATTTATTAATATGATCATAGCATCCTGTCATTTTGATTGGCCTTGCAATGCCAAATTCCCATAGGCGGCGTATTAAGCTAACATTGATAATCCCTTTTGTATTGGGGCCAGGTGGCTTAATTCATGGTAATTACAATTTGATGGATAAATAGATCTGTGTAATTTTAAACTACACACTATTAATATTTTAGGATTTGCTGAAATAATTAAAATATGGAAGCAATATTAGTATGTTTTTACTGCATTGGAATTCCTTTGCAATTTGCTTGGCAAAGGATAGGGTTTGATTTCAGTTACACTTTGCCTGCAGTGTATGACATTATGTTTATCTATGACCTGTGGAATGTACAAATACTTGTAATAAAGCCATGTTACATTGGGCTCCAACATATGTAAAGTTTCATGTAAATAATAATTACTTACATCAACCATCCACTCAAAAGTTTATCAGATAATTCTTTTTGTATAAGAGTAGCTACGGCTAAATATGACAGTGAAATATGTAGCATTTACTTCAGTAAAGTTATTTTTGAGAAAAATTATTAGTTCCATTTCAGTCCCAAAATGTATAACCACTGTCTGCTTAGAAGACATAGGCATGCTATGCTTTCAGCCTAAATAATGTAATTTTCAGGTGTCTGATATTAAGAAAATGTTAAATTAGTGGCGCGCAGCCACATTACTTCAAGATCAGTGTTCATAATTAACATGCTAAATGAATTTTTTGGTTTAAAAATATGCACCCACATCTACAATTTTTCCGAGGTAGACAGAGTCTTTCTTACCTAGAAAAGGATGTTTAGTTTTGCTATTAATGTAACCATAATTACCAGAATGCTATTTTATCATCTCTTCTGTTGCAGCTGGTCACTGATATAATTACTTTCCCATTTCAATAAAATTTCAGAGGAATGATCATTAAGAGCAAAGTATATGGAGAATTTAAAGTGGCAACTCTTCTATGTGTATCATTGATATTTTAGGTAATTGCATTTAAAGTTCAGGTTCATGATGGATTGTATTGATTGAGGAGAAGGAGCCAGGCTTACATGGAGCTCTTGAAAAATCATCTTGCCATCAGTCCAGGAGCGAAATATTGTATTGCAAAAGAGGCAACAAATGGTCATAAGGCAGCTTGGTATTAAACTTAAGACAAGATTCTGATTCTTTACTACTCAATAGGATTTAAATATCCTGCATAAAATGTCTGTTTGTCTTTATTGCTTGACTGTCACCTTTTTTAAAAAAAGATAAGTCAATTAGGTTGAATTACTTAATTTTTATCAAATGTGTCAAAAGTGTGGTGATTGTGGAAATATGAATGAGATGTCATTTTCCATTCTCCACTAATTTTTAAAACTGAGCAAAAGGTATTAAGGCAGTCCTTTTAAAGAACATTAGCTTGGGATGCTGCCTGTCCAGGCTGTTGTAAGCATTCCTGACTAGGAATATGTTAAGCATTTTCATTCTTAACATGTAAATCACAGGTAGGAGACTAAATGGCATCCACATTAGTGGAAACTACAGTAAAGTGACTTTATTTTCCCAGACAACATTTTATCCTTTGACATTAATTTCCTTGAAATTAATTCAATTGTTCATCTACCTGTATCTAAGTTGTGGGTTTGGTGAGTGGCAGTACTTAGAATGAAATCCATCTGTGTTTAAACAAAGAATCTTAAGAATGGAAAGGAACAATATGAGGCCATCTCATTCATTCTGCTTTCCCAGGAAGGGAGAATTTCTTGATAATAACCTCAAAATGGGTGTTCTGAGTCCATGCAGAGGGAGTATGATGCCTTGGTTAGATATCTGTAATTGCAGTTAAAGTACTCATTCTCACACATATTGGCTGTGTCACCCTGGACAATTCATCTAATCTCCCAGTGCTCCCAGGCAACTCTCTATGAGTTTCACATATTTGTAATTTTGGACATATTTGTATTGGCAAAGAGAGGTCATTATAAGAACTTCCTAAAGTAATGAAATCATAGTTCAGGTCAAAACAAAGAATTTGGGAGGAATAGAAACCTCATAACATCCCTTACTTACCGAAACATTAGATGTTTAACAATGTTCATAGGTAAAAGAGTGAAGCCTATAGCTTCCTGACCCTTTTTGTTTTCTGCTTATTTTCTGAAGGACAGGATGAGATTAACCATGTGACTTTTCCCTTTGACAATTGTCAGTTTGGTCATTTTTTGGGTATTCTCTCATTTTTTATAATAATAACCTCCATGAGACAAGAGATAAAGACCAATGTTTTATCCATTTAGACATTTTGGCTTGCATGACATTATCTTCCTATGTATGCTAAATTTAATGTGTAAATCTCACTCCTTACCCCCCCCCACCTTCCCCCACACACCACCTGCTTTTGTATAGCTGTGGCAGGATGGGGAGGAGTGAGTAATCTTCTTTGATTATGCTGTTTATCATTGTGACTACCTCATTCAAGTCTCCTCTAAAGCTCATCCTCCCCTGGGAGCTTTTAAAATCTCATTCTATAGGCTACCCACAAAATTCATTTTTCTTTAGGTGTTTATAATCTCAGAAAATAACCACTATAATCACATTGGTATAGAAAACCATTCACAACATCTGCAATAAAAGTGTAGTTTTGGTCACTGAAACCTCAAGAAAGGCAGAGCTGAGCCAGAAAAGCCCTAGAAGAGGGCATCTCAAGGAAGCAAGGAGATAGAGGGATTTAATTTGAAACCCAATTTAAATTATTATGACTTCTTGTTTAGAAAACATTAAGATTTAGAAGGATATAATTCATTCATTATTGCATATTCAATTAAATGCAATTCAATAAACACATTAATTGCCAGGGACATGGACGGCAACATGTTAGGAATCTCAGATACAAAATCAAAAAATGAATCCATCTGTGCCTTCGGGGAGCTTGCATTCTTTTGGGCTGATACAATGTAGGAAAAGATGAGAAAACAGATGGGCATGGTAGTACACTCTTATAATTCCTGCTCTGTGGGGGCTGGGGCTGGTGGATCTGTTGAGCTCAAGAGTTCTGAACTACAGTGGGCTAAGCCAATTGGCTAGGAGGGGGTGAGCTGGCCTAGATTGGAAACAGAATACAACAAAGCTCCCATTTCAATCTCATCTGAATGGGACTAGGACTGTGAGTAGCCTGCAATTTCTGCCTGAGCAAGACAGGAAGACTCATTGTTTAGGGATTTTTTTTAAAGATTCCTAAATAAAATGTATGAAAAAGTAATTGCAAGGTTAGTTTCGTATGAATTAAATCAAATATGATTAAAATCAATTGAAATCATTCTTTCAATGTACAGACAAGTGTTGTTAAAGTGTTTTACATATAGTTCTACCATAAATAAAAGAAATAATTTCTTTATACACTGCATCATAAGCATGTGAAACTTACCCATTAACCAAGCAATGGTGTAGGCTAAAAACCAATGAAATTGCAGAGTGCCCAGGTATCTATTGGAATTACTAAATTGCTGACAGTAAACTAGTTTTATTTGGGCAGACATAGCTAACCTTTTGGCCATGTCATGGAAGATAACCATTGTGCCAGTCTACAAAATATACTTTGATGCTGTCATCACAATCTATACAAGATGGAACATTGGTCAGATCCATTATGGATTTAATTTAATTTGACAACTCTCTGATATTTGTCACGTGCATATACGTGTGTGTTTAAGAATGAAGAACCACATTGTTATATGTTATATGTAATTTCCATGAGAGAAAATGCATCGTTCTCTAAAACATGGGATGTTAACCTAGTCAAAATGTTTTTCATTGTTTTCAATCTTTTCCATCACTTTCTTTATACTTTTATTCCCTTCTTCATAGTAATACAGACCACATTAAATGAGAGTGACTTTTATTTATTTTGAAACAGAACAATATCTACAGTAGATAGTAGTCAGTACCAGCTTCTTGATAAACACTATTAATTCAAATTTTCAATCCTTTCCTCTTCTTTTTCTCTTTTATTTTTTCTGTAGTATTTTACATTCCTTAGTAGATCTTAATTAGATTTTCTTACCCACACATATGAATTACTGATTCTCTCTCAGATTCTTTCTTTATGAGCAAGATCATGATTCTTTCTCTTTGCCCTTTCTTTTTAACAAGTAATCACATTCCAGTTCTTTGCCATTGTAGTTTGCTTGCTCTTCTCTCCTTACTCCAATTCCAATAACTTTTGTGAGTTAGAAATCAGGCTGGCATAAATTAGGCTTAGAACAACATCTTACACTATATTCTGTAATACAATTGAATGGGGTATGTGGCCAGAAAATTAAGATTATACCATGAACAGAAAGAGAGAATAAGACAATATGCCTTTCATGGCTATGGGTAGAGGATGAATTCTTAACCAAAAAAGCAATAGAGACAATTACAAAAGATAAATAATTTTGAGGATTGGAAATTGTGTGCACAGACAAAATTAATGCACCTAGGATAAGAAGAAAAGTGACTGACTGAGAAAAGGCAATTAAGTGTCATTCTAGATTGAGTTCTTGGCCTGGAATCAGGAACACCCTTAATTATGAATCCTGCTTCCAAAAAGACATTAACTTTGTTACCCTGGTCAATTTATGTAAAATCTCTCAGTCACTAAAACAGAGAAATTGGACTTGATGTCTTGTAAATCCTTTCTATAAGCTATGGTCTTATTTTTTTCATAAATTATCTTCAAGATATACAGAGACTAGAGATATCTAAGACCAGAAGCATTTCCCAATTAAAAAAAAGTGGTTAAAGGATATAAGAAAAAAAATGTTCTCAAAAGAATGGCAAATTATTAACAACTAAATGAAAAACAAAATACTTTAAATTAATAACAATAAGAGAAATGAAATGAAAACCACCCAAAGGCTTTATCTCATACCAAATAAATTAGCAATGATAATCAAAGATGGGAATACTCAGTGTTAGAGGGTTTGCAGAAAGACAAGCACATTGATATGCATCTGTGAAACTGAATTGGTATAAGCAATCTGGAAAATGACTTAGAATTATGCAAATAAATTAGTTAATATATCCAGACGCTTTGATTAAAAGTCCCACCACTACATATGTACACTAAATGGGTCACTGACCAAAAGAAAGGTTCCAAAGTACTAGAAACATAGTAGATGCTTGTTATCTAATAAATGAGGAAACTGAGACCAAGAGATGTTCAGTGAATTGACTAGCATCACGTCAGAAAATGTGACAATGTTAACAGGTATGGTGACATATACACATAATACCTGTTAATGAGGAGGCTTAGGGTGACGAATGCTTAGTCAAGAGAGTTCTGAGCTGCAGTGGAAATAAATAAAGCTGAGGTATATCTACACTAAATCTGGCACCAATATGGTAGACCTCTGAAAGCAGGAAACCACCAGGTTGTGTAGAAAAATGTAACTTGGCCTCATCAGAAAGAGCACAGTACTAGGTTCTGATTAGCATGGGGAATGGTCCCTGTACTTCCAGAATGGGCAAGATAGGGAAGCCCACTCAAAAAGGTGACAATGTTGGCTCAGAACTGTTTTTGGTTTTTTCTGAGTCTAGTACTCCTTTCACTGTATTGGCTCTTCCCTACAAATCATATATACATGTATGGATGTACACACACACAGACACATACACACATATTATATATATAATATGTGTGTATGTGTATATACACATATATAGATATATATGTATATTCATATATGTCAGTATCTATATATTTCTATCTATGTGTCTGTCTTTCTATCTATCTATGTATCAAACCTAAAGAGGCAGTTAGGCAGTGCAGTGGATAGGGTGCCAAGCGTGAAATCAGGAAGTCTCATCTCCCTGAGTTAAAATCTGACCTCAGATACTTACTAGCTGTGTGACCCTGGGTAAGGCATTTAACCCTGTTTGCCTCAATTTTCCTAACCTGTAAAAATGATCTAGAGAAGGAAATGGCAAACCACTCCAGTATCTTTGCCAAAGAAAAACCCCAAATGAGATCATGAAGTGTTTGATGTGACTGAAATGATTGAACCACAACAAAATACAGAATATATATTTAAATTATTTGGGAAATGAAAGATATCAACAAGATGATAAAGTTGTATCATTTTTCCCCTAGCTATCTCTAAATACACTAAAATCTTCCACTGCTCTTTCTTAAGAGGTTAACATCTTCAAGGGATAACCAACCTTAACTCAATGAATTTGTATTGAACTCAATATTACACTAAGTGCTTCCTAATCCCTGCCCTCAGAAGGTTAACAACCTAGGTGTGAAGACAACCTTTAAGCCTCATGGAAAAATGGAGCAACTAGCTGGCGCAGTGAGTAGAGCATGGGCCCTGGAGTCAGGAGGACCTGAGTTCAAATCTAGCTTCATGCACTTGATACATGTACTAGCTGTGTGACCTTGGGCAAGTCACTTAACCCCAATTGCCCTGCCCCCCCCCAAAAAATACTCATGGAAAAATGAAAGAACAATGTGATCGATCATGTATTTAAGTGCTGTTCCATATTGACAGCGGTAGACCTTACGAAATTTTATTTTCATTCTGGCACTTTTAAACATCTTTCCTACTAGGAGAGTGTTGGTTATTCTGATCCCATGCATTACTTTATGTTTATCCTTATAAACATACACTATACACTCAACTCCATCTGGAGTTCTTCGCTTTCTATTATAACTTTAAAAAAATCATCTTAATACCATTCAACTAACTTTGCCTTCCCATTCTTCTCCCTTCTCCAAGTTAGTCATGTAAGAGTATATTAATAGCCAGACAACATCCAGACCCCGGACTTTTGTAGGCTCTTTTGGCCTACTAATATCATTTAATCAGATTTATGTTCCCAATAGACTATTTATTATTGGGCATTTTTCATGGTGTATTCAGTTTATTTTAAAAAATCAAGTGAGTATGCATGTGAATTTTAAGGAATGGTATTTATCAGGTTCATGTTTTCTATAGCTTGGGTATCCTATCAAATGATTTATTATGCTTCTTATCCAAAGATCTTGAACCTGTGGACATCTTTCCTGTCTAATCCCATTTGTCTACTTAGCTCCATGTTCCCTACCTCCTATCTTTGTTAGTGTTGCTAGTAACTTCCCACCAGACTTCCAAATGGCTCCTCAAGTCCCTCCTCATGTTAACAGAGAAGAACCACAGTAGGCATTGGGACTGTTGGTCACAGTTGCTATTTTTAATGAATATAATTCCATAACCTCACTATTATCATGACTATTTCACTGGTGGTTTTTTTGGATTTTCCTTTTTTTTTTGAAATTTCCGATTGACTTTTTTATTACATAGAAATACCCAGCAGTGCATTCAGTCTGATAATTTTCTTTTTAAAAACAGTGTCATAAAAATTGTTAGATTGTACTAAATGAAGCTAATGTGGCATTTATATTATTCTCCAGATATTATTATCTAGGAAGTTGGTAAGGAATTTTCCAATAAGCCAAATGTATGGTCATTTATACTTATATTAAAATATGAACACAGCATATTAATAACAGTTTCTTATGCCATTATCACATGATGAGTGATAGGGTTAAAGGTGACATAATAATATTCTAATCAACTCATGGTAGTTATAAATAAATAATCCAAAACTACAAGATCTAGGAAAAATCTTCTAGTGATAAATGGAAAATATGTGTCTCTGATACTTAAAGTTTCCAATTTATGTATCTGAATAGTATTTATGAACTCCCTTAAAATTCTTGAGCAGGGTTTCTCTTGATGAATACTATTGGCCCTGTTGATTTACCACATGTGAATTTTCAGTCTATCCCCTTATTTCCTCAGGGTAGCTCAATTTACAAATGTCTTGTTCATTTCTCAATGAAAAGCATCCCCTGAGTTTATTTTTTTTCCTTCAGAGCGTCTCTTTAATTATCCTCTGAAAGCACAGGTTCTCTGCATATAGATCCAGTCATATTTTGGCATATTCTGAATAATTCAGAAAAGTTGCACAAGAAATTGGAGAGGGGCTTGGTTTTATTAGAATGTGCAGGTGTGTGTGTGTGTGTGTGGTTTTGTCACCAACGAATATTTCTTTAAGGCATGAAAATTCTAATGATCAAATTGATGTCATTTTAACATCTCAGGATAATTTTTCATGAACTTCCTAAATTTCCCTAGTATTGAAAAGAAATATAAGAAGTCAAAATAATATGTTATCATCCAAAAATGTGAGGGCCAAAGATAAAAAATATAGGCTTATGTGAAATCTTAACAGAGTCTAAAATGAGATAAAATTGAAGTCTTTAATACTGGTCGGGGCTTTCAATGGAAAATAACAGAGTAAGGTGCATACACAGAATGCCACCTGGTGAGAGCAGGAAAAGGCAGATTCATCCAAGGAGTATTCTTGATCCAGGCCAGAACTATACCATATTCCTTCCTCCTTTCCTTCTCTCAGGCCTGGGAATCTCTTGTGGACACTTCTAATATGGAATCAAGTCTGTACCCTTTGACCCACAGTACCATCCCCCTTTCCTTGAGACAAGTGGGCAGATAGCCAATGAGATAGGAACTCAGAGGGATAGAAAGAGGTATAGAACACTGATTTCCCTCCTCAAAGAGTTCTAACTCTAGTTGGAGAAATAGGATATATTCTTTTAAGAAAATAACTAGTTGATATTCAAATGGGTAAGAGATTAATTACTATTTCTGTGACCTTGGGCAAATCACTTAGTCATTCAAACCCTCCATTTTTTTTCCCCTGTAAAAAGAGAGTGTTAAGCAGTGAATGCTTAAAGTCTCTTTCATCTCTAAAATCTATGATCTGGTGATCCTACCCTATCTTGCATTGCCAAGGGAAGTTTAAATTCAGATAAGTAAAGGTAGCAGGTGGGCCTTCTTACATAGAGACAAAAGTACAGAATCTGAAATGTACCTGGGGGGGAGGGGTCAGTTCATGGAGCAACCTGATAACTGATGCAAAATTGTAGAGGACAGTCAGCAGTGCTAGTATTCATCCTGGAATGTCACTTTGTGATATGAGCACCTCATTCTACTCTAATTCAAAAGTGGATCAATGTGCATGAGAATAGAATTAAAATGTTCCTGCTCTTCTGTGTGACCTATCATTCCATCAATAACCATTCCATCAATAACTTAAAATGTACTAGGCATTGGGGATACAATAATAAAAATGAAAAAGTTCAGCCCCCAAGGAGTTTACTTTTTATCATGAAGGGCCTTGTTGTATCTATGTTTATACACACATATATGTATATATGTACAGATATTTGCATATAAAAATACACAAATTCATCTTTATCTCTATATATAAAACAAAATTTTAAATTTGATTCTAGAGAGAATTAAGCATCCCCCTCAGAACAAAAAGGACCTTGACCAGGGGTTGTTGAAGACAGATTGCAGAAAGATTTTTTTTGGAAGTGGGGGGGAGGGGACTTGCAATGAAGCTGTCCAGCAAAGGGTAACTTGCTGACAATTAGAACAAAACACTCACATTCTTTGGTCAAAAGTGGGCAATGTTTGACAGCCACTTGGGAAAAGAAAAATGATTGGAACCCTACCGAATCTTTTTAGTTTTTCTTAGTATTTTTTATAGAATATTTACAGAACTTTCCTGCCAGTTTTATGCTCGTACTCTTAGCTTACCTTGCTCTCAGGCTGCTGATTAATCACCTGTCTGAGCATGGGAAGTGCTGATTAATTTGTGACCCTGAATGAAGACTGGGGAATTCACACCACGTTTCCAGAGTTGAAGGAGGTCACAGGGTGGCTGAAAAGCCACTTCACTAATTATATTTGTAGCTCTCAGATGAAAATGCATGGAAAGGTCCCCACCCCCTTTCACTGATTAGGTTTTTGTAAATGACAATTTTCGGATATATGGGCTCTGCACACCTTTGAAAAATGCACATGTAAAAGCCAATCACCGATATTAAGGCTTATGTGCCTAGGAACATACGTTTTAGATCTGGAAGGGGACTCAGAGGCCTTCTAGTCCAAACTCCTGATTTTTATAGTTTAGAAAACTGAGCCTCAGAGAGGTTAGCAACTTGTTCAGGGTGATTTTCTAAATAGGAAGCATCAAAGGTGGAATTCAAATCTGTGTCCATCCTTTCATTGTAACATTAATAAAGGACCAGTTCTTTATTGATGTGCCTCAGTTTGACCTGGAAGTTACCATTTGACCTGTTTTCATACCACATGTGCTCCACAGAGCAGTCTTTCTCCAGCTCCTGTGAGTATGTGCCAGAGAGGAAGTCGGCAGCGAAGCACAGATTCTGCTGATGAGGGAAAATATGAAATGCGTTTTTAAAAAGAAGCCTGCAGTTTTCATAAACTTGGCTGCCTGCAGGGCTTTGCATAGTCTCAATAAGTTGAAGAGGGGCTAGAGTGGTGAGAGAAGTATGCGAGGAGGAACAGAGGAGCCAGAGTCGGGCAGGGCGCAGAGAAGAAAACCCTTGGTGACTTCCGCGTTGTTCTGGTCTTCTTTTGTACCGGCTCTTCTTCAGGTTTCTTGTAGGTTGTGGAAGTGGAACCGTGACGGGTCTCTTCGCTGCTATTCTCCTTTGCCTTGCTGTTCCTGTGAGGTATCTAAATAATGTCGAATGGAGGAAAGGAGATAATGGGACGGCTGACATCTGGCTAATTGCCAGTCTGGCCGGAGGTTGCCTGGCAGCTGAGTGGGGCATGATTTGGAGATGAAGAACTTCCAGTGAACCGTGATGGACAGAAGCCATCTGAGAAAAGAAATAGGAAAAAAAAAGAGAGGAGGGGAGGGCTGTGTGCACTATTCTCTTTTCTCTCTTTCTCTTCCCTTCCCCCTTCAATAGATCACAGGAGTGAAGCCATTTTATTTAATGTCATCTTTCTCTGAAATACAAATCAAAGAAACACAAAAGAAATGTGTTCACAACAATGACCCTACTCAAAATAGTGATATAAGTGGATTTGATGTTCCCCTGCCACTTGGGCTTCTTTGTTTCCTCCTCTCCATGGCTATCTAACATAGAAAGATGACATATAACAATCATTTAATCAATCAACCAGTTAACAAGCATTTATAGGTGGTATATCGAATACAGTGCTGGAACAGGAATCAGGAAGACCTAAATTCAAATCCAGCTTCAGATATTTATTGTGTGACCCTGCACAAGTACCTTAACCTCTGTTTACTTCAGTTTCCTCAGTTGTGAAATGGGTATAATAGAACCTACTTTGCAGGGTTGATGTGAGGATCAAATAGGATAATATTTATAAAACTCTTAACACAATATCTGATACATAGAGGACACTATATAAATGCTTATTTCCTTCCCCTCCCCTACCAGGCACAGTGATATGTACTGAAGATACAAAAGCCAAAATCATACAGTCCTTGTTTTCAAGGATCTTATATTCTATTTGGGGTATATGTGTATATAACCTACCTTGAAGAGTTGTTTTGAGACTCAAATGAGATACTAGTAAACTGCTTAACACGGTGCCTGGCAAATAGTAGGCACTGTACACATGCTTATTCCCTTTCTCCTCTTCCTTTATAAACAAAATAAATATTAGTCAGATTTATGAGAGGCATCTTCTCCTCCCAAGAGGACATGCCTGGTATCTTCTTCTTGTCGTCTAGCTGACTAGAACCAAGAAACTCCAGTGCTCTTTCCCACTTAAGTATGCTTTCTCCTGTACATTTCACCATCCACCTAAATCCAGCAACATGTAAACATACTGTCCTGTGATTCATACCAACAGGGCTAATCTCCCTACATTCTACAAGTTGGTAATTAACTTATCTTTAAAGCAAATTTATAATAGTGTTTTAAAAAGGAAAGGTTGGAGGAGAAACACTATCATTTCAGTTAACATCCAGACATTTTAACAGAAGCCTTTTAGATGCAATAAAATCCTGACTTTTAGTTCAGATAGGAAGGGAAGGAAGTGGCACAGTAAGTGGGTAAGAGAGAGATTTGGGAAGTAACTATGGGACCTAGTGACACGCCAGAGACCCTCATGCTACATCTTATCGCTGATTTCCCCAAAGCAGAGCCAGACTTGAGCATATGCCTACAGTTTTACAACTGTAATATAATTGCAATCCTGCTACTAAGTCACACAAGACTTCAAGAATTTGTCTTTATTTTTGTTAGATTGTGGGGAAAGGATCATTGCTAATTATCTTTGATTTGCATTCATCATTTTCCTAGTTAAGCTGAAAAGTTTCAGGAGGTAGAGATGGAGGGAAAGATGAGAGACATGGCTTCATTTTGAGCTCACTTTGGCTAATGTACTTTGTAATGATGCTGCTATTGCTGCTGCTTTAGTTCATTTTCATGAAAATCTGAGAGCATGTCAGGACTTGGAGAATTTTATACAGTTTGATCTTAACTGCAGCTTTGCAAGCTGCAGCAAACTTTAGGGCACAAGTGGCTTTCCAGCAATGTGTATACATTCCAAATAAATGAGAGTTTTACCAAGTTTAAGAAGAGAAGCTACTTGGCCTTTATGGCTAGATGTTTTGGGGAAAATAAAAGAGGATGAATGAATAAATTAGTTAATGACTAAATGAATGAAAAAAATTGTGCCAAGCACTATGCTAAGTGGGAGCAAGGGATGGGGGTGGGGAGACTGTGCTTTGGAAGGTTACATCACTGGTGAGTACAGCCATAGTAGATTGTCACACTTTTTGCAGTAGAGATGGCAGTATTGATTTGATTGTGGGAACAAAACTGGGAAGTGAGAAGTGTGCATGCATGTGTGTGTGTGTGCGTGCAGATTTTGGGAAAAGAAGAGGAGTCCAGGTCCAAGTGTGTAGCTGTAGGACAACTGGTGAGTAGATGGCTGGGAGTAAATTAAATCATGGATGGATTTGTTCTACATACAGTGGGCCCTATAAGAAGCTCACTCCAGGGTGGGAATTTTAGAACTGAAACAGGTAAATCCTCCAGTGTATGGTCTTTGGTTTAGGTGCAAGGCACCTGGTAAGAAGATAGCCAGAGAGTTAAGTGATATTGAAGAATTCATTTTATCTAAATAAATATATAATTTCTTCAATGTGTAGATGCATCTTTTGACTCTGTGGTTCTTAAAATGCACATTTAGACTACCAGCATTTTTCTATTGGATTTGCTAAATTTACATTTATTTCCCCTCAGTGAGCTGAGACGAATAAATCCTTTGGAAGGGGCTCAAATTCCTTCATGTGTTAATCTCTGGATTCAGTTCTGTCAGCACAATGAACCTTTCTGCTTCTGCTTTGGAAAAATATGAACATTTTGTGGAAGCTCTGTAGATGCTTCAGAATATAATCTCGGTTCTAAAAAGGTGATATGCAATGCTTGAACGTAGCTGACTTGTGGGAGGTATGATGACACTGAAAAAAAGCTGAACAGTTAGTGTCATGGACTGTCCTTTAGAAAACATAGGCTCACTTTTGTCTGGGAGATTGAAGAGCTGACTTGATAGCCCTTTTAAGTCATTGGTTTCCTCTAAAGCTCAGCTCATTTTTTAACATGTATCCTTTCCTGATTCCTTCAACTGCTTGCACCTTCTTATCCAAACTTACCTTGCATTTATTTTGTATATTTTTGTATATAGTTTTATATGTATATGTTGTCACCCTTGGTGGAATGTAGGATCCTTGAGGACAGGGACTGTTCTGTGTCAAGAATTCTATTGACAACTTGATCATGGTACCTGGCACATTGTAAAAGCTTACTAAATACATACAAATACATGTTATTGAATTGTTTTTGGTGGGCATTAGCAGATGAGTTTTAAGTAATGAGCCTATTTAAGTATTAAGCCAAATGAATAGAAGAGTTGAGGAAAACATACACACATGTCACTTAAATATATGCATATGTTTGTATCAATATATTTATATGTAGATGTGCATTTGGAAATCAGGGGAAGAATCTAGTTTTCCAAATTTATTCAACAATGCTCCCTTCCTGCTGACTGGGCATTTTGCCCAGAACCAGGTACTTTGGAAAACCCCCCAAAAATGAGAGTGAATGCTTCTGGTTTCCAGGAGCTCACTATTTTGTTGGGAAGATAAGAAACAACTTGAAAGAAATCCCATGACAACATCTAAACAAGCCCATGTTGGTAAAGGACAGATTGCTGGAGGAGTGAATTGTAGTGAATCCAAGTTAAAGCATTTGAATAAATTACTTAAGGGCAGATTTTTATTATTTCTGGTCTAGTGTCCAGAATGGAATGAAGCCCTTAGAAAATTGATGAATTGTCATCTTCTCTTTGCCTGGAGAGACAGAGCTTGTAAGATAGGTTTTCACTTTATTTTTACAGTATCACAATCCATGCAATACTTGTTTTCATTTATTTATTTTTCTTAACAAAGAACACATGTAATTCAATTGAATAAACAGAGAAGTGCCTACTACATGCAAAGTCTGTCTCAGGAGCTTAGAAACAAAAAATGCAATGAATATGTTCCTTGTCTTGGAATAATTTTCAGTTTAGTGGAGTGATAAGACTCTGTACACAAATAAACAGGAGACAAAGCAGAACGTGATGAGCACAAGGGAAGGGTACAGAAAAAGAAATGGGAGGAAGTATAGTGGGATGACTTGGAGGGGATGGAGAACAACTATAGTCAGAACATCTTAGTGTCAATCCTGCCTTTAAAATGGATTATTATGTAACCTTGGGCAAGTATTCTTCCATCCTTTGGGAGAACTATTTTCTATCCTTTTTAAATCATACCACCCAATTTCACATGTTCGTTCATTTTTTTAAAATTATGCATATGTACTACCATACTAATAATTATGCAGATTAAAACTTGTATAAAATGAAAATGTAAAATGATGAAATGGCAATGAAGCAACATTTTGAAAATTATATTCTATTTACTAATATAAAACCTTTTTTCCCTTGCTAAGAAATAATTGTTAATTATGATATATTCCTGAGAGCACTAGGATTGAATATGCTTCATTATTTTTCAAAATACTAACTCAACTGTGATATAGTGATTCCATGAGCTGGTTCTAAGTTTTGACTATTTCAAAACTTGTTTTAATGGCTGTCATCATTGAAAAACATAGCACACAAATACCCACTTTTCCACATTGTAAAAGTATATTGTTGACTATGCTTACTGACTCTTTTTTTTATTTATACCCACCAATTACGGAAAAGTTTTTTTTTTACTGAAATTCAGGTTATAAATTTCCATTTTCCCTGATGTCAATCAATTGTTCTTGTGAGCTAATCAGTAGGTGTTGCCCTAGTGTATTTTTAATAAATAAATTCAAACCCCACAGAAACTCTTCATTTGGGAGATTTTTAAGCAGGATAGAAAACTCTGTTTCCAAAGGGTTTTTGAGCATTTGAGAGATAGAATTTCATTGTTTTCAGTAATCCAGAGAAAAGAGTCAGTATCCAGAAGTTTGAATGTTGCAAATACATTGAGAAGGACAAAATTGCAATTAAGCAGTCATTGGTAACTTTGAAGAGAGCTGTTTCAACTCAGTGAAGAGTCTAAAATAATGCAGGGGTAGAGAATCTGAGAGACTGGTACCTTTGGAAATAGCAAAGTTACAAGAGTGGTTCAGAGTTGGAAGGGGGAGATGGCCTGCTTATTTGAAAATAAGGGGGACCCAAGCAAGTTCATAGGATTCAGGAGAGAAAGAAAGATTGAGGAAGAGAGGGAGGGAAGAAAACTAGTATTTGTTAAGCAGCTACTATGTGTCAGGTGTAGCGCTAAGTGCTTTTGAAGACATCTCATTTTATTCCCACAATTCCCTGTGAGATGTGTGGAATTATAATCCGCACTTCTCAGTTGAGAAAACTGAGACAAACAGAGATTAACTGACTCCCAGGGTCTTAAAGGTAGTAAATCCGTGAGAGCAGATTTTAGCCCAGGTTTTCCTGACTCCAAGCCGAGAGCTCTATCCAATAAGTCACCCATACACTGATTCTGCTTCAGAAAGGGAAGGGATGGGAGAGAGCGAGACAGAGACAGAGAGAGACAGAGAAAAGACAAAGAGAGACAGAGACAGAGACAAAGCCACAGATAGAAAGAGACATAGAGAAACAGAGATCCAGGTACAGAAAGATACAGACAGTGAGACAGAAACACAGAGAAATAGATGGAAATAGACACAGACACAGAGACTGACAGAAGAACAGAGAGACAGAGAAAAAGAGAGGCAGACATAAGGGTAGAGAGAGGGAGGAGGTCAGAGACAGAGAATGCTAAAGAAATGGAATGAGTGATGGAAGAATGTTATTGGAGAGTTATGGAATAAAAAACATAAATGGTAGCATGGTCAACCTTGACAAGGAGGAAAACCATCACATCTCTGAGATCTGAAAGAAAAGGAAGGAGAAGCCTTAAGACAAAGAGAGGTTGTGAAGTGTGGTGGAGATGAGGAATCCTGTAATGTACAGATTTAATCATGTTAGTAAAGTAGGAGGTGATGTGATTTACTGAGATAGTGTTGGAGTAGGCTTAGAGAGAGATTTGTAACAGTTGCTGTGAGAATTGAGTTAAGGAGCTAATCAGAGATGAATAGAAGGATAAATTTGCAGTGATGACATCTTAGTTGAGGTTAAATTGCATAACTATATAGTGGACCCAGCAAGTTCATTACTTTCTCCAAAAGTGCTCAATGCTTTGTGAATAGAGAATAGAGGTGGTGGGGGTGACCCAGAATTAGGAATTATCTGGACAGAGCTAGTAGAAAGGAGGGTGATGGGGTTGGTCAAGAGGGGACAATGTGTGCATTGCTGAAATAGCTAATTATCAGGTCAAAGTGTTGCTGAGAGGCAAGTGAAGCTAGAACATGTTTGGCAAGTAAGAACAGGGAGGCATCAAGTGACCAGAGGTTACACTGAGGATGAAGGTTTAAGTGTGGGGAAGGTGAGAGACTCATAGATAGGAGGTAATGATCAGGAAAGGAATTTCAGACTTCAAGATCATGGAATTATAGAGGTAGCAATGGTTGGTGGTGAAATCTAAGGTTCAATTGTCACTGCAGGCAGCTGTGGAAGAGCCATATTAGCTGACGCTAGTCATTTTAGCTGAAAAGATCAATATGCTTAGAGCTAAGAATCATTAAAGGAAATATGAGAGACACAAAAGATGGTGGCAGAAGTTGAGTGGAAAAGAAGAATTTGCAAAGGTACAGGAGAGCCCTGGAAATGATAATGATATTGTCCTGGCTCCAGATGAATAATGACCAGATTAGCCCTAACAAGATGGATATTTGACTTCACTGGCATCCTTCCTTCCTTTCTATCTTCCTGTGTTCTAAGGTACCTTTGACCTTGTGCTATTACCTGCTTTCTCTGGATTCACCACTGAGGCTCCAAGGTGCTAAGCATAGTAGGAACTATATAAATGCTTATTCCCCCCTCTCAATCTAGGGCAACCCCCAATCCTCATTAATTCTTTTAGAAGAAGTAACCACCTCTCATCTTGGGACAAAAGCAGCAAGAGGAAAGTACATAACCCAATATGTGAATGATTAAAGATAGCTTAATATTTTCATTATCCCAGGTATATTCTTCTTTTCAAGGAAGAATTAGTCAAACCATCATTAGGAAGTCATTCATTTGGCACTTAAGAAGGAGACATTTGGGGCCAGGGATGAGGTCTTTGTTATACCTCCTTAAATTATATAGGCAACTTTATATTATATGTGTGTGTTGTGTATTTGTGTGCATGTGTATGTATGTACATATATATATATACATACATATATATTTGTGGTTTGTGTATATGTGCGTATATGTAAGTGTATATATATATGTGTGTATATATATATATGTGTGTGTATATATATATATATATATATATATATATATATATATTTATCCCAAACTAGTACTGCACAGAGAGATGAATAATTTCATTTCTGCCTATGAAAGTGCTGACAACAGCAATTTGAGTCAAGTCTTGGAAGGAATTGATTATTCTGTCACATGAATAGTGTATTCACTTTGTTTATTGACTTGTACTATTTCTTAACTACAATGAAAATCAGTGCATTGTACTGGAAAGAGCACTCAACTGGGAGTCTTGAGACCCATATTCGAGTTCTGACTGCCACTGGTTGATTTGCTGTGTGACCAAGGGCACGTCACTCAGCCTCTCTGGGCCTGTCTTTCCTAATCTGTAAGATGAAAGGGCTCTACTATGTGATTTCTAAGGTCCCTTTTCAACTCTATCCTTCTTTGATCAATGTTTTTCCTCGAGAGATCTAAATTGTTTCTTAAAACAGTTTACAAAATACATTAAAGGTTTATTGAAACCACTGTATTACCTTTACATTAGGAATGCCCTGGTTACAGTGTATATGTGTGTGTGTGTGTGTGTGTGTGTGTGTGTGTGTGTGACTTGATCAAGAAAAGTTCTTTAGTTAATTTCCACCCATATTTCAACCAAGCACCATCTAAATGGTGAATTATGCATTAACATATGTCCATACTGATTTATACCTCGGTGACAGTTTTTTGGCATTAGATCAGTAACTAACAATTATATTTTAAATAGTTTGTTGATTAATATCCAGGAATTGGGAGTATTATTTTAGCGAACAGTGTGTCATTTTAACCTAATGAAAGAAAGAACATCATCACCAGTTCTCTGGTTTCTGAAAACTTGCCCAATACACAGGAAATGAATATGAGGCAGCATGATAAATGGCTTCTGCCCATCTCAATTAATAGTTGTCTTTTCAGCCTTGTTGGACCATCTAATGTTAGTATTTTTACTTGTCACTCAATGGAAACTTTGGATACTAATATATCAAGTTTCTCAGATATTCCAGGCCTAATTACAGCCTTGAATGCCTTCATCATGATACTGAAGAGGACTAATATGTCCTAAAATGCTCTTTCCTGAAGTGCCCAGCACACCTGCCTAATTTGTTTTCACTGTAGCTTTCTCAGCAAGAAAATCTTATTGCCTGGGAAAGGCAGAAACCACAATAATGAAAAATGGTACTTTTCCAAGAGAATATGATTCCCCCCCCCAAAAAAAAAGCCAAACAGATAATGCAGCAGATGATTATATGCATGATAGAAAGTTACTTTATACATATGTTTAAGCAAAAAACCACCCTTGTATATTCACAATATGATTTGACTTTAAAAATAGATTTATGCATACCTAATTTCTCAGGAACATACCTATTTTTAAGAGACAGGTACACTTGTATCATAAAGCAACATAATGTATCAGTGAGTGATTGTTTTGTCAAATATCATCTTCTCATCGGCTATTATACCCTTGACCTACAAATATCTTCACTTTTTCTTGGGGATGGTGATAAGAATATTAAAGCATAGTGGACTGATAAAAACAAGAGATATTTAGGATTCAGAAGATGATAAATTCTAAGCAAGAAGGCAGTTTAGAAGTCATCTAGCCCAACTGCTCATTTTTCAGTCATGCCTGACTCTTTGTGACTCCATTTGGGGTTTTCTTGGCAAAAATACTGGAGTAATTTGCCATTTCCTTCTCCAGCTCATTTTACAGATAAGGAAACTAAAGCAGACAGGGTAAAGTGACTTGTCAAGGGTCATGCAGATAGTACATTTCTGAGGCTGGTTTTGAACTCAGGTCTTCCTGATTCCAGGCCTGGTGCTCTATCCGCTCTCCTATCTATATGCCCTCAATGATGTCTAATCTTTCAGATGAGAAAATTGAAGCCCAGAGAAAGGATTTGGTGAACATCACAGAGGCAGACATTGGCAGAACCAGAATTCAAAGAGGGTTCTCTGATTTCAAATTCAATGACCCTTTGTATCAGTAAGGCAAGATTCATGACCTCAAGAATAACCATGTACATGCCTGTATGGTTCAGAATCGCAAAGTATGAAAACTCTCTAGGTAGAAGGCAGAGGAGGTATAATATTTATTTAGACACCAGAGTATCAAATCCCCAAACCAATAACTCCAATTCAATATAGCAGGAATTATATTCCAAAACCAGTAAGCCCACCTCAATGTGGCTAGAAGGAAATTATAGCACAGTATTATAGCAAGGAACCGAGTCATCTTGTAACCTTTCTTCCTGCTGGGGCCTCCCTGTAAACACTTGTGAATCCTAACTGTCTCCTTGCCTGCGTTCTCTCCCCCTGTCAGTCCTCTGGTTTCTGAAGCTCCCTGGTTTCCACCCCACTCTCCACTCTGTACCCTTTTTTGAGCTTTGTAGGCCCAGAGTTCTTACTTCTCCTCCTTGTGCTGGATTCTGAATTCTTTGTTCTCAGTGGCTACCTTCTGGGTGTCTATACTTTTTTGAGGGCCCAGAGGGCTTCACGCCCAATCAGTAAAAGGGTGTGGGCCTGAGGCTTAGTGTTTAGTAAGTAAAGGCCTGTCTATAAACAAATGTCTAATCAAGCTTCCCTTAGTTGGCCCCACCTGAGGTCTATTTAGTGGGTGGCAAAGGTCTTTAATCACTGATTGCCATCATATGCCATGTAATAAAGCCTGCCTTTGTTGGTCCCAGTGGAGGCTTATTGAATGGGTGGGAAAGAACTTTGATCACATCATCACCACACCCTTCTAAAATGCTACATAGTATTATAGTCTGGTCTCAGACCTAAATGTCCTTAGGATTTTCCCTTAAGCTCTCTCAACCTCAGTTTCCTTTTCTGTCAAATGAATTAAAACTGTAAATGTCATAGAATGGTTTGAACTAAGCTTTCATATGTTTTCTAAACTTGCATAAGAAATCTGAGGAATAATATTTCTTTTTCTCCTGTGGGTATGAATACAATGACCCTATGAAGCATATAATATGTTATTATTTCCATCTTATAGATGGGAAAACTGAGACTCAGAGAATTCAAGCAATTTGCCCAAGGTTATATGAGAATAAGACTATAAATGTTTAGTAACAATGTTGCATGTGAAAATGTTGCTATCATTCCAATATCATATGAATAGTAGATAGTAGATAGACTTAGCATCACAAGGAGCTGGGTTCAACCTCTACTTAAGACACTTTTTAGTTGTGTGATCTTGCATCTTGGAATTCCTAAATCCATTCAAGGCTCAGCTTAAGTGCTACCTCCTATACAAGACCTATCTCAATCCTCTCAACAGGAAAGGGGCTTTTAAAAAAAATTGTATATATTTTATATTTACTTAACTGCACCCCTCTCCCAGGTCAATTGGAAGCTTCTTGAAGGGAGGGATTATTTTAATTCTATCTTCATATCCCTACCACAAAGTAGTGAATCCTTAATAAATGCCTTTTGAATTAAATTGAATTTATAGTAGGGTTTTGTTCTTTCTGTGATGAGGGAAACAGTCACAGAAAGGTAATGTCCTGTCCACTATGTAAATGCCACACAAGTTTTAAGCATGACATTTCCCTCTGTCCACAACAAAAACAAATGCTGTCCACCTGGCATGTAATTTACACCAGGGAATCAGAGCTGCATATGGTTCAGAATAAAATGGAACAAATACTGCATTAGAAACAAGGTGGTAAAGGGGTTCATATTATAAGACACATAATTGTGCTATTGTTACTGAAAATCCAAACTTAGCGATTTCACTGATGAATTATTGTTGGGCATGCCTTATTGGTAATGATTTACAGATGACAAATATAGTAATTATTAAGGTTAATTATATTTGAATAATTTTTCCTTTATTATTTATCTGTAAGGCAAGAATGATAGTAAATGTGGTAGAAAATGCATAAAGTTCAGCAGCATCTGAATGAGTTTATTAATGTTTACATATGTAGTAATTTATGACATTAATTCTCACATAGTAGAAAGAGATGGCCTTTTCAAGTCTGAGGCTAAAAGAAACTGAAACATAGTCTATCATCCCCTAACTTTTTGGAGAGGAGAGAAATGGGAAGCATTGGTCATTCAGGGAGATACTTCAGCCCAGCTGTATCTGGACTTGGTTGAATTAGAAGGAGCCTACACTGATGGCAGTCTTGGTATTATTTGGGATACATCACTCATTGTTGTTCAGTGAGAGCTTTTTTTTTTAATTACTATTCACAAGTGAAAATATTTAAAATGCCAGCATGTTCTAAAATAGGCAATATGATACTTAAAAAAAGGCAAAATTTGGAGTCAAGAGACCTGGTTTCAAGGTCCAAGTTTGACACTTTTTAAAATTGCTCACCCTCTCTGAGTTTCAGTTCCCTTATCTGTGAATTGGATGGTCTGGATGAATTGATTTCTATGGTCCCTTTTAGCTGGAATATGCTATGATTTTATGACTCTGCTGCAATCCTCAGGAAGGCTTTTTTTGAGGTTAATTTTGGTTGACCCGTGGCTGGTGAAAGTATTTTCAAGGAAATAAAATTACTTTGGCTGTTGGGAGGCAACAGGACACTAGGTCAGGAGCCTTTAAGCTCTGCCAACTCTGGGAAAGGCTGGTAACTAGCCAAGACCCTGAGGGCTTTGCTTCATTTCCACAGAGGGATACTCAGTCAGCTGATGTCACCTTTAATACAGAGGGTCAGCACAGAAACCCTGTCTGCTTTCCAAAAGCCAAAATAAATCACTAAATTTCTAAAAGCTGAATTCTTCACATTTTTTTTACAAGTAAAGACAGTATGGAATCTTTTTACAGAATTCATGATGGAGAGTTCATATAGCTTAGGTGTCTAGGGCTGGAGTGCAGGGTCAGGGATACCCTTCCTATGGCTAGTCAAACTGGCTTCTGCTAGAGAGGAATCTCCTGCCATCTCTCCCCTTACCGCTGCCTATTTCATTTTCCCTGGAATATAATCGGTAAAGAAACATTCACCATGCAAAAAAGAATAAATCATGTTATCTGTTCTCAAGGACTAGTTGGATGCGGGGACACAATACATAAAAAGCTGCATTTACATGCTTGGTGCCATATGTTAAAGGTCAAATTTGTGGTGTAGACAATATGTGCTATAGGAAGTCAAAGGAGGTGGACATCACTACGTTGATGCAGTTAGTCAATAGAGACCTCATATATGGGATTCTGTCTATATTTGATTCAGATAAATGAAGAGGAAGGGAAAAATCGTTTTGGATATGTCCTGTCTCTTCCACATTTATACAGGTAGTGTAGGTAGGTAGATAGATAGATAGATAGATAGATAGATAGATAGATAGATAGATAGATGGGGAGAGAAAGAGAGACAGAGAGAGACAGAGACAGATATAGAGGGACAGAAACAGAGAAAGACATGAAACAGAAACAAATAGCACTCTGATTCATTAACAATTCCTACAAAATGCTGGAGGGGCTGTACTGTTGGTGGAATTATGAACTGGTCCAACCAATCTGGAGAACAATTAGGAGCTATGAATATATATATATATAGTATATTATATTATATAAAGTATATATATATTATATACATACACATATATGCATACATATATATGCATGTGTATATATACATACACACACACACACACACACACACACACACACACATGCACACACACCCTTGGACCCAGCAATATTACTACTAAGTCTCTTTCCAAAGAGATTAAAGATAAGGGAAAAGGGCCTATTTGCACAAAAAAAAAAATATAGCAGTTTTTTTTTCCTTGTGGTGGCAAAGAGTTGGGAATTGAGGGAAGTCCATCAATTGGGGAATGATTAAATAATTTTTGATACATGATTATGTTGGAATACTATTGTACTCTAATAAATGTCAAGCAGGATATTTTCAGAAACACCTGGAGAATTTTATTTGAACTGATGCTAATAAAGTGAGCCAAACCAGAAGGATACTGTATGCAATAAAAGCAACACTGTAATGATGATCAACTGTGAAAAATTTATCTGATCTGATTGATATAAAGATTCAAGACAATTCTGAAGGACTAATGATGAAAAATACTGTCCATCTCCAGAACGAGAACTGATGAACATTGAATGCAGATTGAAGCATACTTTTTTTCTCTTTCTTTCTCGTCCTTCCTTCCTTCCTTCCTTCCTTCCTTCCTTCCTTCCTTCCTTCCTTCCTTCCTTCCTTTCTTCCTTCCTTCCTCCCTTCCTTTTTCTTTCTTCCTTCCTTCCTTCCTTCCTTCCTTCCTTCCTTCCTTCCTTCCTTCCTTCCTTCCTTTCTCTCTTTCTCTCCCCTTCCTTTTTGTTTCTATGTGTATACTTTATTTTGCAGCATGTCTAATCTGAAAAAAAGTTTTTCATGATTTTGTATAATCACTATCATTTTGCTTCCCTTCTTGAAGGGTGGGGGGAGGAAAGTGGAGAATTGGAAATTCAAATTTTAAAGGAACTTTAATTCCCTTTTAAAATGTAACTGAGAAATATTTAGTGGAATAAACTAAATATATTTGAAACAAAACCAAACCAATACAAATCCCACAAACTTATGAATGTCCTGAAAACCCTGATGCATACTAATAATGAAATTTTTGGTCCTTTATTGTCAAGGGAGATGGATGCCTCTTGGCATCAAGTGAGAACAGGCTTCTCCTAACTGTCCAAACCCCAGAATGGATCTGTGGTCTCTTGGATGTTGATAATTCCCTCAGTGGCAGAGATCCTGAGCAATAGGATGAAGCCTCTAAGTGGTAAAGTGCATAGAATACTGGCTTTTAAGTGAGAAAGAATAGTTACAGTTTTGTCTCCAATAGTGATTAGCTATGTGACCCTGGGCACTTAACCTCCATCAGCCTTACTTTGTTCATCTTTAAAATGGATAGGTTGTACTTGATGTCCTATGAAGTCACTTTTATCTCTTAAATCTATGATCCTATGACACATCCAGTATGGCTTATTCTCTGGGAATCCTCTCCATCTTCTGTGATATTTTTTCCACAGGAGATCAGCCCAGCATGCTGGGGCCTTTTTTCCTGATGGCATCACAGAGATAATATTACAGTACACAGGCTGCTCACCTGTGGCTTCAGGCTCTTATCATGAGACCACACCATCTTTTTTGATCATAAAAGTGGGATCCTTTGTTATAAAAGCTAAGTTTTCATTTAAAATATTCAGTAACTGTTTCTTAACATTGGATTTCAGTGAAAGAATCCTGTACATTAAATAAAAATGCAATGAAAAATTGCCCCCCAAAAAGAAAAGATAGATTTATTCCACCATTTTTAATAAAAATATCAATATTTTATAATCTAATTGCATCATAAAGTCACCTTCTTTCTTATAGATAAATAAAATGGCCATTATTGGTCTATTAACTTTTCTTCTAACATTGTTTTACCTAAAGTGATGTTTTCAGGAGATAATTAACATAATTTCAATAAAATGATGGATAGAGATACCAACTAAAGTTACATGCATCTAGCACTTAGAGGGATAATATATATGCATATTTACATGTGTATGTATATACACACATATATTTCTGAAAAATAACCATTTTCACTCCTTTCTTCTCTTATTCTAAAAGCTTATGGCTCATATTCAATTCAGTTAAGCATCAATTATGTTTGAGATACTGTGTTATATGCTCTGGGTGAAACACAAATAAGCAAGATGCAAGATAATATTTCTATTCTCAAGGAACTTACAATTTAGCAAGGAAGATGCTTCTACTATGCTATGCTAGGAGAATTCAAGAACATGTTAATACCCTTTCTGGAAGGAACAAGTAACAGAAGTTATATGGCAGAGGACAAAGCTAAAATGAGTCAAAACAAGGAAGATTTTGACCAGCAAGATATGGAGGGGGTTGTGTGGAAGGTGTTTCCATATAGACAAAATGGTGTTTACAAAGAGTCAGGTAGAAAGGAATAAAAATTATTCAGGGAGTGCCCAAATGTCCTGTTTGTTTAGAATACAAGGCAGATGAAGGGTAGCTTGAGAAAATAAAGTTGAAAACAAGTCAGTTACAAACTGTGGACACACTTACAGGACTATGGTCTTTATTCTATAATCAAACCCTGTATGAGGTGGGGTGGGGGGGTTGAAGAGGTGAGTGCCATGATTAGTCAGTCAATAAACATTCATTAAGGACCTACTATGAGCTTGATACTATGTTACTCACTGAAGGGGTGGGGTACAAAATGAGGTGAAAACAGTCCTTGTCCTCAAGGTGCTTACAGTTTCATCAGGGAGACAAGGTGGAAACCCTTATGTACATAAAAGCTCTATACAGGATACATAGGAACTAAGAGAAGGAAGGCACTAGAATTAAGAGGGGTTTGGGAAAGCTTCCTGTAGAAGATGATAGTTTAGTTTGGACTTAAAGGAAACCAGGGAATCCAGTGGATGGGAATGAGGAGGGAGAACATTCCAGGCATGGAAGACATAGGGAAAATGCCTGAAGCCAAGAGATAAAATACCTTTTTACTGATTAGAAGTATTATCTCATTCTCTTTCCCATCCTCTGAGTTGTATCTCCCCTTCCCTCCCCCAATTCCTTTAGTAGATTTTCTTCTACTCCAAACTTCAAAATGTCTTTTCCTCAAGCTTCATCTGATCCTGCCCTCCCAAAATAGCTCCTTCTCTTTTGCCACCTACACTCCTACTTTACTCTTTCAATTTCTTCCTTTTTCGTGATCCTTTATTGTCATCATCTACCATATAAACTGGTGATTCTGCTGGTATCTCCCCAACTGACAAGAACAGCCTCCTCATTCTTCATCCCAAGGTGGAATCAAGGTAGTATCGCTCTTTTGCACTCTAAAAAAAATTATTAAAGAAAACCCACAAACCAACTCCAATCTGTTATGTAACATTCCCTTTCTATAAGCTTCCCTCATTTCCATGACTACCTCTGCTAAATAGGCTCATACCATTCACAGTAGAATATTGGCGTCTTTTGTGGAGGTAAAAGTGAGGATGTTTCATGCAATCATCATGTGTCAAAATTTGGGTTCAAGGGGAAGCAGGGCAAAGAAAATGTGCTTGAAGGTAGATATAAAAGGTAGAAAATGGCACTTGTCCCTAAAAATTTTTGATTTAGGATAACATAGGCTACTTTAAAAAAACGTATTGTTGCATGTTTTCTTGCCTGTTAGTCTTCTGACCATAAAGAAAGGCTACTTTTGAGAATTTATCATGCTCTGGTGTGAGTAGACAATATTCCCAATTGGCGTTTTAGTTATACCAAATTGACTTCTGGAAGCCATCACAAAATGTTGACTTCAGTGACTATTCCAAGCATAGAATAATATTAACACTAATGTAGTTTAAAATGAACTTCTTGTGAAGCAAATGTCAATTTTATAGGCAGCTTCAGGGAGCTCAATTGTCTGTTCAGTAGCAGTTACAGGGGGAGGCAAAAGTTGAAAACTGTTCATCATCCACTGATTGAAAGGACTTGAGTGGGAAGCTCTTTCTCTTTAAAAAAAAAATGAGTAATCCACCAAAGGTTAAGGCAACAAGTTCCCAGCCCAAGTAGTTGTATTTGCAAGAAAAGAATGACTCTACTCTGTATTGTGTCAAAGTTCTTACAGTTCCATGAGTCCCCTACCTGCCTAATTTAGATATGAAATGATAAAAGTGGGAGATGTGAAGAAAGGAAGGCAGAAAGAACTAGACTAATAGCTTATCACTATTTAGGCCCATATTGTTATTTATGACCATGTTTACCTGAAACTATCGTGAATACAAATTGAACAAGTATAAGGTATTAAGAAACATGAAAAAAGAAGTCTTCTATTTTGAAAAGCTCTCTCTAACATCAAGAATTGAAGCTATTCCCTGATTTTCTATTACCCCTGCAAAATTTATCATTTATTTATTTTGGAAGTTCTGTAATATTAATTAAGGTGGAGCATTTTTTTTTACTGTTTTCTCTTTTAGAATTCTAAAGTAATCACGTGCCTTTAAGTGTTACTAGGTGCAAAGCCCCAGGCCCACATCCTTTTGCTGATTAGGTATGGAGCCTTCGGGGCCCTAAGAAGAGTGTGTAAACTCAGAGGTTAGCATTTTGTTTGGGGCTCTCACTCACTGGAAGAGTGTTGGTGTGGAGACTCTGGGTAGCCATTGTTAAGAGCGCCCCCCTAGCTTTGAAGAAAACCCAGATGTTGCTGCTTCTCTTTTTGGTAACTATGTATGTGATGTCTTGATCAGATAATGCCTGTTTTTTTGAATTGTTATTCGATTTGTTGATATTTTCTGTTTGTAATTTCTATTTGTATTTGCTCTGAAGTCCAAGGTGTTGGCTTTTTCCCCTAAACTAAGTGAATGATATAGGTATGTTTGATTAAAGTGAGATTGTTAACCCCTTAAAGTTGCTTTCCTTAGAAAAGCAGATCAATGAACCTGTGCTGGCAGCTCCTGTTGCTAGTCTTGTTGGGTCTTATACCTTAGTAGCAGCTGCAAGCAGCATTGCTGTTACAAGTTCTTTTTAAGTTGAGTTCCAAATTTCCTCCCTCCCAACCCTCCCCTACCCACTATGAAAGCAGGCAAAATGATATCAATTATACATGTGAAATCATGTAAAACATATTTCTATGTTAACCATATTGAAAAAAGTAGCAAAATAATGAAAAAAAACATATTTCAATTTTCACTCAGAGTTCAGAAGTTCTCTCTCTAGAGGTGGGTAGCATTTTTTCATCATAAGTCTTTTGGAATTATCTTGAATTAGCATCTTAAACAGAATAGCCAACTTTTTCACTGTTGATAATAATTATAACATTGCTGCTAATTATGTGTAATAATCTACCCCTTCTTCTCACTTCACTTTTCACATAGGTCTTGCCATTTTTTTCTTTTCCTAAAACCACTCCCTTTATCATTTCTTATAATACAATGATACTACATAACAAGTATATGTCAAAACTTGGTCAGCCATTCCCAATTGATGAGTATCCCCTTAATCTCCAATTCTTTGCCAGCACAAAAAGTGCTGCTATAAATATTTTTGTAGACATAGGTCTTTTTCCATTTCCTTTCGAGACCCTCCCAACACAATCTACTCACACTCATGTTCTCTCCATGTGGAATTTTCCTAATAATAATAAAGTTCATGGGAGTTACATGTATCATCTTCCCATTTGGGAATGTAAACTTTAAGGAGTCTGTCATGATTATTCTTAGATGTTTACTTTTTTATGCTTCTCTTGAGTCTTGTGTTTGAATGCCAGATTTTCTATTTAGCACTGGTTTTTTCTTCAGGAGTGCTTGGAAGTCCTCTATTTCATTCTATGTCTATTTATCCCCAAAGACTTATAATAAGTGTTGCTGGATAGATGCCTCTTGGTTGTAATCCCAACTCCTTTGCCTTCTGGAATAACATGTTCCAAGCCTTCCTTTCCTTTAATATGGAAACTGCTACATCTTGTATGGGGCTAACTATGGTTCCAAGATATTTGAATTGTTTCTTTCTGAATGCTTACAATATTTTCTCCTTGACTTGGAATTTGGCTATAATATTCCTGGAACTTTTATTTTGAGATCACCTTTAGGAGGTGATTGGTAGAGTCTTTCAATTTATATTTAACCTTCTGGATTCAATCTATTGGACAGTTTTCCTTTATGATTTCTTGAAATATGATTTCTTGAAATAAGCTCTTTTTTTGGTCATGGCTTTCAAGTAATTCAATAATTCTTAAATTATCTCTCTTCAATCTATTTCTAGGCCAGTTGTTTTGCCAATGAAATATTTCACATTTTATTCTGTTTTTTTTTAATATTTTGATATTGTTTTGTTGTTTCTTGATGTCTCACACAGTCATTAGCTTCCAGTTTTCCAATTCAAATTTTTAAGAAACTATTTTCTTCAGTGAGTATTTGTACTTTCTTTTCCATTTAGTCTATACTGCTTTTTTTTAAGAATTCTTTTCTTCAGTGAATTTTTGTGCCTTTTTTAACCATTTGACCAATTCTGTTTTTAAGGTGTTATTTTCTTCAATATTTTTGTGCTTTTTTCCCAAGCTGTTAATTCTCTTTTCATAATTTTCTTTTATCACTCATTTCTTTTTTTCTAATTTTTTCCCTACTCTCATTTCTTTCCTTTTATTTTTCCAATAATTTTCTATTGGGTTTAGGTTCTATTACCATTTTTCTTTGAGGTTTTGGGTGTAGGTGTCTTCATGTTGTTCTCTTCTTCTCAGGTTATCTCTTGGTCTTCCCTGCCACCATAGTAGCTTTTTATGGTCAAGTTGTTTGTTGTTTGCTCATTTTCCACTCTATTTCTTGACTTAGAACTTTATGTTAAAGTTAGGCTCTGCCCACCCTAGGGGTGAGGAGGCACTTTGTAAAGCTCCAATTTGTGCACGCACATGCGCTACAATTTTCAGAGTTCTTCTGGGATTCTGCAAGTTTTTCTTGCTTTCAAGTTGATAAGGTCAAAGGAGAGGTGTGGTCACTACTCTTCTGTTCAGCACTCTGTGTTTTACCCAGGAAGATCCTTGCTCCCATGCAGCTACAAGTGCTAGTACTCCTTTTGGCCTTCAAACTGTGACTAAGTCCCCCATTCTCCAGCAACCACAAATGCTAGCACTCCTCTCTGCAATGGAACTGTGTCCAGGGCCCCTGTTCCCCTGTGACCAACCACAAGCACTCTTCTCTCCTACAACTGTGACCCAGAACTGCATATAGAGTTTTTGATAGCCATGGAATTGCCAATAGAGATTCCAATTAGTGCCACTTGGACACACAGTTCCTTTGTGATCAGCTGCCCATCCCCCTTACCATTGTCTCTGAGCTGAGAGTGTCTGATAGTACTGCTTCTACTGTCACAGCCATCTCTAAGACCATCCACTGCTGCTGGTGCTGGTGCCCAGGGTGGCACTCACCCCAGACTTCTCCTGCTAACCACTTAAATTTCCTTAGATTGGAAAAAAAAATGCCTTAGTCTGACCTTTGGTTGCTTCTGACATTACAAAATTTATTTAAGCAGTTATTTTAAAGTTGTTTGGAAGGGAATATTGTTAAGAGTTCAGCTGCCTGTACTCCACTATCTTGGCTCTGTCACACATTCCCTAATTTTGAAAGACTCTGCTAGACACTAATGACAAATTTACTAGATGCCCAAAGGCATGTGACTTTCTTTCCCATTATGAAACTTATTATTTGTTCGTAATTTTAACTGAGATAGACCAAGAACTTTAAGCATGCAAAATTTTATTGGCTCACTTTTCAAGTGTAAGAATCATCAAGCTTTCATTTCCCTTGATAAAATAATTTGGACTTGCCTTGTCAAATGTATCACATTGTGTAACTTCACTGGCAAACATGCTGCCAGCTAGACTACCTGGCATGTTGGCTCCCCATTCTAAATTTGGTTCTGACCTCATTATGTGTAGATGGAATACAGACATTGAGCACAATATATCATTATGCCTCTAATAAACTTTAGTGGCTCCTCTGCTACTTCCCCCATCCCCTGCTGTCAAGGAGTAATTTGTCTTGAGCTGTATATGCATATGTTGCCTTTGGAAAGGAGGGACCTCGAGTTATCAGTCACTGCATGGAGGAGTTATAGCTGGTTTCATCATGGAAGGGAGCAGATGATTACAATCAATAATCAATCAAAGGTCTGGTGACAGTAATCATATATCACCTTTCACTGTGGAAACTACATTTAGTAGTTTAATATTACAAGATGTATTCTTGAGGCAGATTGGGAGCCATATGTTCGGGGTGGCTGTTTCCTTTGTGGAAATATACATAAGTGTTGGTGATCAATTGGTTAGGTTTTCAACATTTTTGAGGAGGTTGGCAACCACTGAAGAAAACTGAATATTACGGTGAGGAAATAAAGGTAAATTCTGTCATTTATATATTGTCTAGAAACTGCTGCCATCACCCCCAGCATCAAGGATAGTAAATCTTTCACCAGTGCAATCTGTGCTAGATAATTTTTGTTAAAAATATTTTTGTTGCAAGACTATTAATGAAAAATCACAATTTTGTGGTCTTATTCTTTGATTAGTAGATTCACTCTTATGATTTATCATAGATTATGATTCAATCTGAATTCAGGAAAAGGAAAATTCATTCTGCTATGAAATATATTTATGGTGTCATTGCAAATTGTATCTGTTAGGTAGAATGATATATACTATCTAGATTCTAATCATCAAATTATAACTCACATTTCTATAAAATATTGTGGTTTGTAAAACACTTTCCTTGTAACAACTTCAGAAAGTTGGTACCCATCATTATTGTACCCATTCCACCGATGAGAAAAGTGGATATGTGCTAAGGTAGATGCCGTTTTTTCCATTCTCTTTGGCTCTTTCCCTTGACATGCTCCCAAACATCTCTGTGCCTTGGTGCACACTGTTTCCATGCCTGTCCTCTAATCCAATGCTTAAAATCTCTACACTTCAGATTGGTAATAGCATATTATTTACTTAATTGCATCTGTGATCTTACGGATACGGGCACTGCCTTCCCCCCTAAAGAAGGCAACCCATATATGACATCCATTGTCATTTTTGTGCATGTCTTTCTATAAATCTTCCATCGAGGATCTACCCAACAATAGGTATCAATCAAATTGACTGGCACTCCTTCCTTTCACTACATGACCACCCCACTTCTTTCTTTAAGCCTCATATGTCCTTGATAACTATTAATCCACTTACCATAATTCACCATGCACACATTTTTGTAATAACCTGTGTTCTACTTATTCTTGTCAGATTTCTTATATTTTGATGTGAGTATGTATGCTTGAAATACACAGATAGAAGAACTGAAGAACATAAGCATACAAATGCATTCAAAGATATATGTCACACACATAAACACGTTTTAGTTTCAGATGTAGTTAAAAAGGCACCTAGAACTTAAAAAAGTGTCAGGTAGTGAGCTAGTAATGCAAGAACTTCTAAAAAGATATTTTCCAGCTTCAGGCATTTTCAGGTATTAGGCAGTTTTAAGGCATTAGGAAAAGTCAATGAACTAATATTTATAAAGTACCTGTTACGTGCAAAGCAATGTCCTAAGCCCTGGGGATACAAAGAATGGCAAAAAAAAGAAAAGAAAACAATCCCTGCTCTCAAGAAGTTTGCAATCCAATCAGTGAAACAACAAGCTAACAGAGTGTACAAACAAGATAGCTCAGGAGACATTTGGATATCCTCAGAGGGAGAGCACTAAGATTAAAGAGAAACTCAGAGTCCTTAAAACAAGCTGCGTCAACAATAATACCAAAAATATAATCAATAATTAATCCAAGAACGAGGGACAATCTATCATACATCTGTCTGTCTGTCTCTATTTTTTCAATCCTGATAAATTTAGTATTGGCTGAAAATATCAAGTTTAGAGAGCTTCCTCTTGTCATGTGATTTACCATCTTTCAAAGAAGATAAGGTATAGCTTGTAAAAGGAAAACAAATACTCAGATGCAATTGGTATGTATGCACATTCATGCTTCTACATTTGGATCTGTCCTGCTGTAACTTGGATATCTGGTGGGAAAGCATAGTTTTCATTTAACATTCTCATAACAATGGCTCCCATTTCCTGGGGCAAGTGGCAAAGCTGATAATTTACTTCCAGATATAGTCTGTTAGGACAAAGACTTTTTTTGTTTTGGAGGGAAGTCAGGGCAATTGGGTTCAGGTGATTTGCCTAAAGTCACACATCTAGTAAATGTGTAAAGTGTCTGATGCCAGATTTGAAGTCAGGTCCTCCTGACTCCAGGGCCAGACTCACTGTACCACCTAGCTGCTGCAGGACCAATACTTTTAAAAGCAAATTTGGCAAAACTGAAGTTTACATCCCACTCCTCTTCTCTCCTTCCATCTTCTATCCCTCCTTACTTTTTTTTTTTTAAACAGGAGTGGATTTTTGCTTGTTTTCCTATCTGAATGAATTTCTGATTTTGCTACCATTTGAGTGATTGCTTCTGTGTTTTTAAGCTTTGGATTCCCAAAAAGTCTTCAGAACCATTTTTCACTAAGATTTTCAAGGCTTTTAAAATTGTCTTTCTTTTAAAGTTCCAATTTGCAAACTATCAGATGCCATCAGAGAATTAAGTTTGGTTGTTTTAATCCATGTGACTTTTAAACTCTGTGATATTTGCTCGGTTTTAGATCATTTTCAGAAGGCAGTAGGTGGAAATTAGATGAGAAATTACGAACCTGAGATATTTAGAAATTTGTCTTATTATAGTTGCTTTCTTTTTGTATTTTAGAGCCTAGTCTTTTTCCATTTCTGAGCCTTGATGGTGATGCGTTCAAAGTGCATTAAAAGGCATCTTCTAGCAAAAGACCAAATGCAAAGCAGGACAAAGCAAATGTTGTGGTTTGCTTCAGAGAACAAAGATGTATAAAATCTTCCTTTCATTATCTATAGGCTTCTGTTGCAGAACATAAACAGCAGACTGCTGGGCAGCTTTATGAAATTGTTACTTTTTGGAGGTTCTAAAATTAGGTTGTTGTGGGGTGGGTTTTTGGCAATTAGCCTTTTCAAAATGACATTTCCCTACCACTGTTAGAAAGTAAACAAGAGCTGCTGTTGAGGTTGTTGCCTGGGGGCAGAGACATAGTTAGTAGTAATCTTTTTTTCTCCAGTGTAAATACCTCCTGAATTTTGAGCTCCAGGACTTCTAATAACATGATTCTGGAGGCAGCAACAGACCAATTCATGTCTGTAGCTTTACTCTTCCTTTTCTCATTTTCCTGCAATAAAGAGGCACTAAAATAAAAGTCAAGGTTATCATCATAGTGGAATAAAAAGTGTTTTCCTATAAATTAATGAAATGAACAAACCAGTATTCTCTATGAATCAGTGCCAAGTGGACTTTTTATCATTCAGAAATTGCATTGGCCTACCATTTTTATGGTACTCCCCAACTTTTGTCCTTCTATCAGCTCCCACCTACCTTTTGATCAAGCCCAAATGCTTTAGCCTCCTAGTCAAATCTCATCTTTCCCTTATCTCTAATATAGAACATTTTAGTTCCTCCTAACATCCCACTGAATTCAGCATGCTTATCCCTGCCTCTGGACCTTCTCTCCTCTTATTACCTCCTTATCTTCGTCTTCAACATTCCAAAGCTTGCCCTTTATCCATGACAGTGCTAAAAACAACCAAACAATGACAGCAACTTTTAGAAATCATATATCCCCCTATTTACTCTTTCTATGATTTTGATAATGAGAGAATTTTCAATGAGTAATCTTCGTGCTTCTATCAAGGAATTCTGTTATGATCTTAACAAATCAAGGAAGTTTCTTCATTATAGTAAAATATGTAATAATAATAATAGTAATATTAATATCATTTTATAGCTAAACTTCATATAGTGCTTACTGTGTGCCAGGCACTGTGCTAAGTGCTTTGCAATTGTTATCTCATATGATCTTCACAACAACCTTGGAACAGAGGTGCTATTATTATCCTCATTTTACAGATGAGGAAACTGAGGCAAAGAGAAGTTAAGTGACTTTCCTAGGTTCACATAGTGAGCGTCTGAGGCTGGATTTGAACTCGGGACTTCTTGACTCTGGAACTAGTACTTCATACTCTGTTCCACTTCACTGCCCCTATGATTCAAAGTTACATTTTGCTTTTCCATAATCAAAGAACCATGACTACAATGGTATCTTTTATTTTCTAAGATTTTCAGTTATGTGATTATGAGAATGAAATGTACTGTTGAGAATCATTTGCAAAAGCCTGACTTTGCTCTTCACATTTTACATCCATTTATTGTTCAATAAACTTCACTTAATTTTTTTTTTAGATGATCTAGCTCAGTTTGGCAGCAAGTAAATCTTTCTGCAAGGCTCATTCTCTGCAGCATTTCTTTTCATTCCTTTGTGAAATATTGTTTGTTATTTTTGAAGGCTCCTAGAAAATATTTAAGTACATAAAACAAGGAGATGAATGCTCCCCAAAAATGTTAAAAAAATTTGTCTTCAGCTTTTAGAACTTGAGACTCTTAGTTGGTATATCCCTATGCCTTCCTTTTGGTCTGGTGTGTTTTGGATTTATCCTTTCATCTCAGCACTTATGGGGATAAACTAAATTTTATGGTTGATCTCAGGGCTTCAAGGAGGTGCTTCTTAAAATTAATCAACATCATTATTAAATTACCCAGTGTTCCTCAATGAATGATGACCTATAGATACCCAGTAAATGGGAGAGATATACAAAGCAACTTATTTTTGATCTTTAATAAAATGGTGATAACATCAGTCTAAGTTGTCATACCAATGGTGCATTTCACAGTTTCTCCATGCCTTCTCATCCTGTTTGTCTCTCTCCCATTGTTAGTATTATGTCTTTTGATCCAGTCCTGCAGTTGTTTTTTGTTTTTTGTTTGTTTGTTTTTTTTTGCTACAGGTAATTCCTGGTATGGTATATCTTCCTGCCAACATAAATCAGCAAATATATTGAACCAGAAATGCTTAAAGTGTTTCCTGGTGGCACTGAGAGGTTAAATGAATTGCTCAGAATCACATAATTAGCAGGTATCAGAGGCAAGATTTGAAACCAGGTCTTCCTGATGCCAAAGCTGGTTCTTAATCTACTGTCAGCAATTTTCTTCTCATATATTTATTTTACAACGTATTTTGAATTACTTATTCTATGTCATTCTTAATTGATGTGACCCTGGACAAGTCACTTAGTGCTCTTGTTCCTCAGTTTCCTCATCTGCAAAAAGGAGTTTTACTAGATGACTTATAAATTCCTTTCCATCTGTAAATCTATTGAATCAATATGCTCTAGCTTAGTCATGGCCACATTGTCCTGAAGATCTACTATATCCAACTGCTTATCCATTGTAGTTTATTAGACATAAGTGTTCTTATAGTGTCTATGGTTAGGTTGAACATTATTGAGTAATCACATATCTGATTGAGAAGGCTCTACAAAGCTCTGAGGCTTCATTCAAATAGTATGATATGACCTGCAAATAAGAAGCATCTGGAAGCCCTCACAGTCTGTGGGAAATCCCTCTCCTTTTTTCTTTCTCTGTAGGACATCGTCTTCCATGGCAATTGCAAATGACTTCAGCAGGATTACAGCCCTGTCTTAACCCACTTGGCCAATGCCAAGGAAATAGCTCAGGTTGCAGTGGAAATGCATGCCTTATTTTTTTAATTTGTTGTTTTTCTTATAATTTGATATTTTTATCCTTTCTATAACAAGTCTGGGTTTGACCACGCTCAGGTAGATAATAAGGAAGTGATTATCATATTGCATCCAATCATTCCATAATTTCTAAGATATAGCCAAGTTCATTTTTTTTTGTGATGTTATTTGGTAATTGACATATCTGGCACCTTCTGATGGTCCTCTTGAAGAAAATATTTATGATAAATACATTTACAATACTATGTAAATACAAACATATTTATAACAACACATATATATGTATATTCCCAGGTACATATATTTATAATATATATATGTTACACATATATGCATATTTAATCTCTGATTATTTAAAGATATATGTATTCATTATATATGTATACATATTATATTTATGCAATCATATACACAAAGAAAAAATATGTGTGTATATGTGTTCAGGTTTATGTACATGTGTGTATACATATATATTCACATACACATGGATATACACACATGTGTATGTATAATCATATGTGTGGATTGTGTGCCAGGGACTATGCTACATTCTAGGGATATTTAGAAAGAAAAGCTCTATCAAATGAGTATTGAGGTGTTTGGTTGAAAAGTTTATCACACATAGTAAGGAGAAGATCTAGGGTTTGAACTCAGGTCCTCTGCTTCCCGAGCCAGCATTCTTTCTCCAGCACCATTCTACTGCCATATTTGTGTGTGTGTGTGTGTGTGTGTGTACATGTATGCATATGGGTAAAATATATATTTATTCATGCTCCCTTATTCCCACCTTCATATTGAGGTATCTCATTATTTAAAGATATCTCAAATTAATGAATATTGAATGTCTTATTGATGCCTCAATTTCTCTGCCTTTGTCTCTCTGTTTCTGTCTTGCTCTATGTCTCTGGCTTTTTCTCTCTCATTCTCTCTCTCTCTGTATCTCTCTCTGGATTGTTCATAATGTAATCTCTGAAGGGGAAAATGCTATAAAAAGGTAGATAAGAATAAGTAAGAACAAAAGAAAAATCTGAATAGGTCAGAGTAAATTTGATGTTTGCAGATAATTGCAGGAATTCTTCACAGGTCTATGTAACATTCTCTTACACAGTGAAAAGGATACTATACACATATATACATACATACATACATACACACACATGTTTATTCCAAATCATCCCACCCCCATCCTACAGCCCCAAAAGCAATGTAATAGGCAAAGAAAATCTATCTCCAAGGTTATGCTTTATTTTTTTTTAAAGAAAATTACTGTTTCTTTAGACAACCGATTTTTGGCATTACCATTTGAGGCATGTTTTAGAAAAGATCATTTAACTTAGAATTTCATATAAACTGATGGATGAGCCCCAAGGAATGGGGATTTGAATAGGGGTTAATCCTCTTATTCTGTGACTAGAACAGTAATTAATAGAAAGTGCACCCTCTCATTATTGTCCTCATTATAGGAAAAACTGAGTCCTCCAGTTCTTGGAACATGTAGTTAGAATACAATAAAAATACAAGAGCTCTTTTTAAAAAATTCCTATAGATTATATGTGTGTGTGTGTGTGTGTGTGTGTGTGTGTGTGTGTGTGTGTGTGTGTAGGTTGATTATGGATATAGGTTTGAATTAAGCCAAAGGAATTATTAAGCACCTTGAGTATCTCTAGCCCTGTGTTAGATGTTAAGAGATATAAGAAAGAAGTGGAAGACATGGTTCCCACCACTGAAGAATGCACAATAATTTGGGCAAACAAATAAACCTAAATTTGAATCACTTTGTGAATTTTAAGGCCATGTAGACTCAAGTATTAGATGGTATAATACATATTATAAATATTCTAAAAATTCAGAGAAGTGAAAGAAATAATATTGTGTTCTTGGGCATTTAGATAAAGCTTCATAGGGGAAATGGAAGTTCAAATGTAGGCTTTAAAGAATGCAGGATTTGTCTTGGTGGAAAGAAAGGGGAATCAGAAGCAAAAAGCGTATGGAAAATAGAAAGCCAACTGATATAGAGTTAATACGGTTGGTACATTGAGTGAATAGTATATATTTGAGACTAATTGAAGATATGGTTGGGGGGGGCCAATGAGAGCAGGCCTTGATATAGATTGAACAGAGTTTGTCCTTTACATTATTGTCTTTGGCAAACTGTTGTGTACTCATAATCTCTGAGCTGTTGTGATATAGTTGCCTTTCTCTTTTGGAAAAGACATACAGATAACATGTCTTTTAGAAATGGTTTGGAACTTATCAATGTCCCTTATTTCTCTAGGCATTTCTATGTCCACACTCTTTGGAATTGGGTGGGCAGCAGGGCCTAGGGAGAGAAAAGGCACGGGAGGTAGTTTCCCTCTCAATGCTGAATATGCGTTTCAGATTATTCTTTATTTCTAGCTATGGAAACAAGAGAAAATTATAACAGTTGTTTATTATACGTAATGGAATAAAAGATAAGGCGATGGCCTTATGCTTTCATTAATATGGGGAAGCCAGGTGAGAAAACAGCTACCAGTAAGGTGCTAAGTGGCACCTTCTCTGTCATATAGTCTTTCAGAGCTGTCTTGCGCAGTGAGAAGTTCAATGTCTTGTCCATAGTAGTGTGGCCAGTATGTAACGGGCAGTGACAGAACCCAGATTTTCCTGATTCTTAGGCCAGATTTCTATCTGCTGTACCGGGCTGCCTTTTTATTTATTTAATGAAATGAATATTTTATTCATATTTCTTCAGTACCCATACTGTCTTTAGTATGGATATTCTGCCTTTGCTTTACAATTTGTGAGTTTCTGTGGCCAGAAAAAACAAACAATCCAAGCTTCTAAACTTTTAATGAAGAGCCTTTCTGAGTTTAGCTAGCCTAGCTATTTAGCAGCAGTAGGAATAATGGTAAGTGATGATAGTAACAGAAGCAATTGTGATAACTTACCTGTGTTCAGTATTTTGTGCTTTTCAAAGTGCTTTCACATCCATTATCCCATTTGATCTTCCCAAGCATACTATGAGGCAGACAGAAGAGAGAAAATTCTCAAAATTTTACGGAAAAGAAAACAAACCCAAAGATATTCAATGCCTAAAACACAGTTAAATGACAACTGGAAGAGCTAGACATAGAACCAAGGTTTAGGGCTCTTCCCACTAATCTACATGGCTTGATTAAATAAAAATGAGGAAAATTCAACAAAGAGGGGAAAGAAAAATAGGTAAAAATGGGAAGAAGTGGTGGTATAAAAGCTACAGCAGGCAGAGCAGACTGGCTGAGTTTCTACACACTCAGAGGAAGGGAGAGGGATCAAGGCTCCCAAGAGAAAGAGGGGGCCATTGTCCTCCCTCGCCGAAAGCACATATAAGAGTAGGCAAGAGAAAAGCTATTTTCAAGGCAGAAGTTTTGTCTTTGGGGACTTGTTTATATTGAATTTAGCACTTTATTATATACCATCTAACTGTTTTATGTCTGTTGACCTCAAACTCTAGGGATGTACCCTGAACACTCCTAACTTCTCCTTAATACTCCATTATGGAACTGTCATCGCATGAATTTATCCAAACAATATATACAGTTTTAGCCCGTGTAACCTCTGTGTGTATGTCTATGTGTGTGTGTGTGTGTGTGGTTGTCACCAAATGCAAAAGCAAAGAATGAAAAATAGTTAACAGTTTTCCAACCTTGTTTACCTCTAAAAAAGAAATCCTCTTAGCCATTATAGCTTATTCATTCGGGTGTGAACTCTACTGCTTGATTTATTATTTGCCATTTGATTCGATTTTGATTAAAGTTGCAATATCACCATTTAAAGGAAATCAAATCAGTGTCACGTTTCTGCAATCAATCATTGGTCTCTGTGGAGTTTTTAGTCAGATTTTTTTTGTTTGTTATAAAAAACCTTTGATGCTTTTTAATTTTTTTTTTACATTGATTATCTGTCATATGCTAGGCACCAAGTTGGGTTTGTATGTTTTCTAGAAAATTTCTCCATTTCATGCCTGTTTTTTAGGCTTTTGGCAGTACTGGCCCTAGGGCAGTGACCTAGAGACCTTTGTGATGGATGAGGAAAGGGGAAGAAAAGATGACAACTCAGGAAAATATATTTTGTCCAAAAATGATGCTCAGAGAGACATTCGCAGAACAGAGCTCCAAGAATTCTAACAAGTATTTGGGACTAGTAATGTTAAATCAAGGAGATGAGATGTTATTGCTATACTGTAGAAATAGCACTATCCCTGGAGTAAGAGGAATTGAATACAAATCTCGCCACTGATGCTTCACCTGCCTGTGCAACTGTAGGCATATCACTTAATCATAGTCAGCCTCTATTTCCTCATCTGTAAAAATGAGGGGGGCTGGACTAAATAGCCCTAAAACAGTTTCTAGCTCTACCTCTATGATCCAATGAAACAGAAAAAAAAAAGCTTAAAATGTTTTGGGAATTGGGAGAAAGTACAGTTTTGGGGAAAATCCATGCAACAATAAGACTTTCACCAAAACCTTCCTACAATGCTTCTGATGCCTTAGCAAAGCACAGTGCATAGATTCTCAAGGTCTCTGACAATGAACAATGAAACAAGTGTCCTGGTAGAACCTACTGAGCTTACAGTGGTGAAAGTCTGTGTGTAACCTGAGGACCAGAAAGGCTAAGTTTGGGTACGTTCCTCACCAGGTTGGCCACAGGGCAATGTAGAATATCACCATCTCAACTGATGAAAGCTGTTTCCTAAGTTTGAGAGTCTGTGATCTGGGTCTGTATCAGGAGGAGTGCCTGTAAGGGAATAAACCGTGAATTCCTTGCAGTCTTGATAAACAAATCATTCTGAATAGGGCATATTTATGCTAGTGTAGATCATGACCACTTAAAAAACACAGATACAGAAAAATTTAACCATCATCAGTGCCTCCAAGGTATTTTAAAACTTGTTCTATTTTCACAATTACCCATCTTGTCATTAGTGGACAGTGTCCGTGCTGAAATCAACTTCAAAGCCATCCCTTACTTGCCTAGTTAGGTGGCCACATACCATGCAGTCATATGCATCTTTTAAGACACAGCAACTTTGGGACAGAAGCATCTCAGCTTCCCCCTCCTTTTTCTTTCAAAGAATTAAGCATATGTTTTCAATTCTTTTATAATACTCCATTGGCTAATAGTAAACAGTTCTAGGAGAGTTGATTGGCAAAACTGGACTTTCTCATTCCTAGAACCCTTCATGCTATCTCATTTCACAAAATCACAGAAGATGGAGAAAAAAGGCAACTTAGAGAACATTTTTGTCTGCCCCCTGCATTTTAAAGATGAGGAAACAGAGGCCCAAAGAAGTGAAGTAATTTACCCAAGATTGCTCACCTGGAAAATAGTAGAACCAGGACATGTATCCAAATTTTGATCTTCAAAATAAGCATTCTCCATTATTAGCAATGCTACAATGGAAAGGAGGTTCTGCATGGACTTTGTGTGAAGTTTTTAGTTCATTACAGACATGAAAGTCAGTATGACATAGGGCATAGAAACTCAATTTTGGAGTTAGGAGTTTAGGAGTCTTTCCTTCACATATACTAGATACATGGCATTTGGCAATTATTTAAAAATTCTTAGCCCTTATAAACTATATACTACAAGTTTTTATCCCCACAGTTCTCCATTCCCAATGAAATCATTGTATCAGACTAAAAAAAGTGTAAATTCATTTTTTAAAAGTCCCTAAATTGACTTCGAAAATCCACTGCAGCTATGTAGCATAGTGGATAGAGCATGGATCTCAAGTCAGAAAGACCCACGTTCCAAAGTAACCTCAGATATTTGCTTACTTTGTGATCCTGGGCAAGTCACTTAACCTGTACCTCCATTTCCTCATCTGTAAAATGGGGATAATAATAGCACCTAGTCCCAGGGTTGACCTCAGGATAAAATGAGACAATAATTTTAAAGTTCCAAGCACAGTGCCTGGCACATAGCATCATATAAATATTGGTCACTGTCATCATCACCACCACCACCACCATCATCATTATTACCATGACAGATACAAACTTTCATTTTCAATATTCCTTAACTTGACGCTCTAAATATCAACATGTTTTCCTTTATTTGATTCTAGCTTCAGAGAAATTGTTGGTGAACCAAACAACCTCTAGGTATCCACCACAGGGCAAAACACTAACTACCAAAACCACTCAGTGCACAGGGACAGGAAAATTAGGGGGATGGTCCTTAAATTGGCTGAAAGAAGAGGGATATTGTGTAGCCAACAAAAATACTATCTAGCTTCCCTGTGGTTTGTTTCTTTTGCAAGTGCAGGGAAAAACACACACCTTCCACCTTCTAGGAGCTAATTCCCTACCATATTCAATGTAGAGGGGTTGCCTTCTTTTAAACACTAGGCCAGTTTAATTAAGAGCTTCCTATTTTGTCCTCAAAGCTCAAGTCCCATCACACAAATCATTACTTCCCCCTACCTGAGACTTTATTCTGGTGGGAGATATAATGCTATTTCTGCTCCCTGTCCCCAAATATCTAGACCAAGGAGGTTTTGATTCAGTGACAGTGTTCTTCCTCCTGATGGCATGTATATTAGCAAGGCAATACAGCACATAGTTCAGGCATTATTATATTATTTTGCTAACGAAGAAAGTGAGCTTCAGATGCATTATATGACTTGACCCAATTATATTTAAAGATGGCACTGGGCCTAGGGCCCAGATCTTATTCTGCCTATATTCCAGGGATCTTTCCCCAATAACTTGCTTCTCTTATATTTGCAATTTCTGTAGGCCCATCTGTAATTCAGCTTTTGTTCTAGCAACCAGAAGTATGGGCCTGGAGATATGGAGAAGGCTGAATTCCATGTTGTTCTAAGTGTCCTCACTGCTTCCTCTGCTTTCAAACCAATTTGGGGGTAGACTTGATATCGTCCTCCACTCTATTCGTTTCTTTGAAAAATAGATTTTTAAAGTTATGTCTAAGTGTCGTGGATCCTGTGCCAGCTTCTTCTTAACCCTGAGCAATTCTGTTCCTAGAATTTAGCATTTTTCTATTCTGTCTTAAAATACTGTCAGTGGAGATGCTGAAGGTGCAGGAAAAAAGAGTCTTTTCCTCCACTTCTCACTTACACACAAATACACTTATGCCATGACTAACCTTAGCCATGCCCTCCATGGAGACTTTTAATAAAATATACAGAGTACACGATGTGAGAACAAAGCTATTCTGCAATTCCAGCCTGGAAGAGTGCCCTGCTTCGTGAGTATAGAGCAGCAGTAGCAGATCATCACCATGATTCAAGCCAGAGTGACCCAAGGTTATATTATTATGTGACAGAAGACATTGGAATGCTTGTTTGTTTTGGAAAAATTGTAATGATGAAAAGATTTGAGCACTGACCCAAGTCCTTGGACTTCTAATTGGCTGTTCAGGATTTACAAATTTGAGCTTCTGTATTTATAATGTGGTATAACTTCAGGTGATAATGATTGTCACAATTCATTCATTTATTCATAAATTCATTTATTCATTTATTCAAAGATTTATTAAAAAGCCGGGGTGTATGGGGTTTTTAAGGGAGGATTAGCACCTCAGATGTGAAGGTTTGCTAAGTTGTTTCTGGGTTTCATGCAGAACATAGTCCTTAAGTTGTCTTAGAAGAGGAGAAAGACTCTGAGGCAGAGGGAAGGAGGAAGTACATTTCAAGCACGGAGGACAGCTAGTGCCAAGGTATGAAAGTGGGAGATAAAATGTCATGTGTGAAGGACAGAGAGAAGGTGAGTTTGGCTGAATTGTAGAGTGTGGGAAGAGTAATATCTCATAAAGTTAGAAAGAGTTTGGGATTAGATTGTGTAGGCCTAAACCCTCTCCATAGTTATCCCATCCTTCGATTCTGAAGATTAATCTGAAAGAAAGGAAACATCCTCAGACATGGAGAGAGAAGAGGAAAGGGTTCGGGGAAAGAAACCCTAACATTATTCAACCTATGAAAATTTTATTCATTAGTTACTGTATATTACCTTAGGTTCACGGTTACTCTTTTGGGGTTGATTCTTTATGACTGATCTGGGAAGCTTGGCTGAGTCACTCCCCCTCCCCCCCTCCACCACTACACACCTGCTCAACAAACTATAATGGCTCCCTGTCACCTCCAGCTTCAAAAAAACATCCTCCGTTTGGTGATCCAAATCCTTTGTAACTTGCTCCCCCACCCTATTTTTGTCTTCTTACACCCCCCCATACACACACGCATTTTTTTGTCATCTGGTGATACTGGCCTACTGGATGTTCCTTGCAGAAGCCACTTCATCTCCAAACACTGTTTTTTTCACTGTTCCCAATACCTAGATTTTTCCCCCTTATTTCTGCCTTTCTGCCTCCTGGCTTTCCTGGTTTCCTTCAATTCGCAGTTAAAATCCTTTTCAAATTCTAGTGCTTTCGGTCCAATGGTCTCTCCGCTAGGCTGTTAATGGGAGGGGCCTGTTCCCTCTCCTTTCCTTTTCCGTGCTGTGGCTGCCGCCATGAGTACGCTCAGGCTTCATGAGAGGCTTGCCTCTAGTGTCCTTCCACGTGGAAAGGAGAAGGCATGGCTTGACCCCAATGAGACCAATGAAATTCCCAACGCCAATTCCCATCAGCAGATCAGGAAGCTGATTAAAAATGGGCTGATCATCTGGTAGCCCAATACTGTGCACTCTCGTGCCAGATGCCGGAAAAATACTCTGGCTTGATGGAAGCACTGGCACATGGGTATTGATAAGAGAAATATTACTGCCAGTGCTCGTATGCCTGAGAAGGTGACATGGATGAGGCGAATGTGGATTCTGTGCCGAATCCTCCGAAGATACCGGGAATCCAAAAACGATTGACCTCCATATGTACCACAGCCTATACTTGAAAGGTGAAGGGAAATGTGTTCAAGAATAAGCGAATGCTCATGGAGCACATTCATAAACTGAATCCAGACAAGGCCCGGAAGAAGCTCTTGGCTGACCAGGCTGGAGCTCGCCGGTCCAAGACTAAGGAAGCACGAAAGCGTCAGGAAGAGCGTCTGCAGGCTAAGAAAGAGGAGATCACATCGAGAATATTTCCAAGGAGGAGGAGACTAAGAAATGATCCTCCCCTATATCCTCTGTACATAGTTCCCTTCTATTCAGCTTATACAATAAAACTTGACAGACTGTCAAAAAAAATCTAGTGCTTTCTCTCCATTGGTTATCTGCAATTTGACCTTTATATAGCTTGTTTGTACCTAGTTTGCATGTTCACAAAGTTGTTTACATGTTGTTACCCCCAATAGACTGTGGACCTTGGATATTTTCATGTCTTTCTACCCCCAGTACCTAAAATAGTGCCAGGCACATAGCAGACATTTTAAATGAATGCATGAATGATTGTATGTATGTGTGTATATTTATTATATCATATAATTATTATATTTATTATTATTTTCACAATAAGATCGACTGCTTGGAAGTATGTAGTAAACTGTGTTTAACCCTGTTCACAAACTTTTACTGCCTTCCTTATAGGTTTAAACTCAAACACTTTACCCCGGACTTTTTAAATATGCCCCAATCTGGTCCTTGAGAGCAGGGACTATGTTGAATTTCATCTTCGTCAGGGTCAATAAACATCTATTAAGTGCCTATTATGTCAGACACTGTGCTAAGCACTGAGGATACAAGGAAAGGCATAAGACAGTCCCCGCCCTCAAGCTGCTCACAATCTAAAAGGGAAGACAACAGAAAAAAGCAGGAAATCAGGGGTGGAGGTGGGGTTGCTGGGGAAGATTACTGGACTTGGGGGCATGCTGAAGGAGACAACGATGAAATGAAAGTTTCAGAGCTGATTTCTTCTTGCAGAATGGTGAGTTTCTGACTGTCACAAAGCCCAGGAAATCATCAGCTGAATGGAAAATCATTAGGTGAATTCCTAGAGTCCTCCGTATGTGGTGGAGGATCAGCGAGGAGGTCTACAATGTTCAACCTTTATTCTCTCCAGTTAGGCTATTCCCAGTGCATAGAATGATGCAATAACATATGTAGTAGTTACTTAATAATCGTTGACTGAACTGAATTTGATTGAATTACTGGGATTTCGTAAAATAAAATATCCACTTCTAGATCATGTTAGGATTTCTAATATGACTGGATAGTAATTTTCTGAGGGGGCTAATAATGAAGAGAAGCAGAGAAATTGCATTTCCAGTAATTAGAATCAGCTTCTGGGATAGGTCCTGATGAGCAAGATCAGACAGGCACATTTAGGGATCTGTTCCTCTAAAATAAAGATCTGGGGGATTTAGTAGCCTGTGAGCTCAATATGTCAGCAGTGTAACATGGAAACCTAAAAGAAAATTAATGTAACTTTTGCCTACATTGGAGGCAGAACTTCCAAAAATAAAGTGATGTGATTCCTTTCTATCTTGCCCTAGTCAAATTCCATTTGGAGTACTGTATTCAGTTCTAGATAATATAGTTTAAAATGGATATTGATAAAATTGAGAACTCTAATATAAAGCCATTCATGATGGTCTAAGAACTTGAGTATATATCACATGAGGATGACACATATGAATGAGTTTGGGGAAAAGGAGAGGAGATGCACAATAGCTATGTTCACATACAAGAAGGATTATCACTTGGAAGAAGGATTAGGTTTGTTCCCTTTGTCCTCACATACCAGAATCAGAAATGAAAAGAAGATTCAAAGATGCAACTTTAGGCTTTGTATCAGCAAAACAAGTTAACAAACTTCCTAACAATGAAAGCCATCTAAAGTGGAAATGCACATCTGCAGGATATAATGGGCCTTCTCACTGGACATCATTAACCAAAGGCTGGATGACTATTTGTTGAGTATATGAGAATGAGGATTTTTCTCCAGGTACGGGTTGGACCAGACGGCTGCTAGAGTTCCTTCCAGCTCTGGATGTTCTGTGATTCTGTGACTAGAAAAAAGAGATGTTTCCTCTCCATCTTGTAGTTTCATCCTTTGACCCTTTATTTCCAAAGCAGGGACAGCAGAGACATTCTTGTCTCCAAGCACTTACCACCTTTAATTTGTTTTCTCTGCTGATTTCCCCCATTCCTTATTTCCCTGGAGCATTGTTTTTTCTTCCTCTTATCACTTTCTCTCCTAGAAGTCTTCACCTTGTCTTGCTTAGGAAAGAATTCCTGGTGACATTTAAATTGGAGCATTGAATGTTTTGACACCAGCCAAGGCACAACCAGGTCATTTTGACCTATTTTAATACTTTTCAGTTAGCATTTACTCCCTGTTTTTACCGCAGGCACCACAAGACACCCTGCTGCCTTTCTCCCATTGTGATAAACTCCAGTGCTTGCGCAGGTCATATTTTATATCAAGAAAAATTGAGCCGCATGCTGGCTCTGCATTTTGATCCACAACCGCTCCCCATCTTGTTCTGATGTTCTGTAACCATTAAGATTTTAAAACAGCAAAGGGAGGATAAAAACCTCTGTAACTTCTTTTTCTTCCCCATTTTCTTTTTGTGAAAGGAATTGGAAGAGATATGAGAAAGAAAGTAAGGGAGAAATGAAGAAGGGAAAGAAGGAAGGAAGGGAGGAAGGAAACAAAAAAGAAGGAAGGGAGGGAGGGAGGAAGGAAAAAAGAAAGAAAAGGAAAGAAAGAAAAAGAAAGGAGGGGTGAGAGAAGGAAGAAGGAAGGAAATAAGGCAGGAAAGAAAGAAGGAGGGAAGGGAAGGGAAAGCAAAGGAAAGGAAAGAAAAGGAAAGGAAAAGAAGAGAAAGGAAAAGAAAGGAAAGGAAGAGACAGGAAAAGAAAGGAAGGGAAGGGAAAGGAAAGGAAGGGAAGGGAAGGGAAAGGAAAAGAAAGGAAGGGAAGGGAGAGGAAAGAAAAGAAGAGAAAGGAAAAGAAAGGAAGGGAATTTTTCTGTTTTGAACTAAATACAGTAACAAAATTTGATAAAGTCAAGAGTTTAAAAACAGGCATGATTCCTCCCCCCACCTCATTTGGAGTGGTAACATTAACACCCTTTCCCCCATCATGCATAATGAAGGCAATATTACTGAGAGTGAGGTCATACCATATTGTCCTTTTCTGATAGCTGCTATGGTTCAGGTTCAACAGAGAGCAATTAAAGATTGTTTTAAGAAAGCTCAGACATTCAGCGGTTTGTGATAACTGGAAACAAAGTGGGGAAAACACCTAAGGAATTCAGTACATAAAATCTGCAAGGAAGATAAGAAGCCCAATTAAATCAGAAGCAAGATCCTCTTTCATTCTGCATTACTTTTACACCTTGAGGAAGCATGGCTTCTTGGGACTTCTTTATCAGGGTCCATAAGATTAGAAGCCAAACTTGGAGGCTGCCTGATGGAAATTGTAGGGGGTAGGAGCCTGCTGAACAATGCCTAAGAATGCTACAGGGTAACTCCAGAAAGTGATCATGCTTCGGTAAGACCAAGAGTTACTCTGAACAACAACAACAACAACAACAAAGGGCTGCCCTGGATTCAGCATCTGCAGTGATGCTCAAAGCTAAGGAGGTGTATGCTTGCCCTCTGTTCCATTGGACCAAGAGTCTATGGCAGTGCGGTATTGGGTGTACTGAAAACCCCAGCTATTCTTTGTCTGATATTGGTAGAAGGAGAGGTAGAACCGCTTCAGAGCATTGTGAGGTCATGTTAGGTGTCCCCTCTCACGCCTTCCACGTATTTATTCAGTTGAAATCGGCATAAAGAAAATCAATGTCAGCTATAGTTTAATGGAGAGCAAATTGCACTTGAGATCAGTCAAGTCAGTAAACAAACATTTATTAAATACTAATTGTGTACCAGGTACTGTGCTAAGCTCTTGGAATACAAACACAAGTAGGAAAAAAAAGACAAGTCCCTGCACTCACACACCATGCATTCCTTTGGGGAAGACAATTCATAAAAGGAAACCAAAAATCTGGGTATATGGGGGAGACAAAGGTAGAAGGGGAATGGTGAAGGGAGTCTGGAGTGCAGCCTGGAAAGGAATGAAAACTGGCTGGCCTGAGTATCCTTCTTTTATAGAGGTATGAAGAGGAACCATCCAATAAGAGGGAGAGGCTGAAGAAGTGGAGCATACAGTACATCCAATGTGTAAATTCCACAGTTGGAATGAGGCTTCAGAATGAAGTGACAGTGGGGGAGAGGGGTATAGTGGAGGAGGTGCAAAGGAATGCATCAGGAGGAGATGAAATTTGAATCCTGTCTCACACATTTAATATCTGTCTGACCCTGAGCAAGACACAACTTCTTTGAATTGTAGTTTCCTTATCAGCATAATGAAGGAGGGTAGACTCAATGTTCTCCAAGGAACCATCTAGCTCCACATTTATGATTCTGTAAAAAAGTCACCTGACTGCTATTTACTGAAATAGAAGTGTTCACAACATTTTGCTTTGGGAATAATAACTTGTATATATGCCATATCCTTAGGTCTTTTTTCCCCTCCCAGTTACACACACAGACACAGACACAGACACACACACACACACACATACACACACACACTCACTCATTCATTCATTCATCTATTTATTCATTCCTACATCTATTTATTTATTTATTTGTATTAGTTATTTTTATTTTTCAACATCCACTTCCGTAAGATTTTGAGTTCCAAATTTTCTCCCCTTCTCTCCCCTCCCCCACCTCAAGATTGTGTGCATTCTGATTATTCCTTCCCTCAATTTGCCTTCCATTCTATCACCACCTATGCCCTTCTCTTATCCCATTCCATTCCCTCTATTTTCCTGTAGGATAAGACAGATTTCTATACACCATTGCCTATATATCTTATTGCCCAATTGCATATAAAAACAATTTTTAACATTCATTTTTAAAACTTTGAGTTCCACATTATCTCCCTTCCTCCCTTCCCACCTACCCTCGCTGAAAAAGCAAGCAATTCAATATAGGTTATTCATGTATAGTCATACAAAACACTTCTTTCATGTTGTGAAAGAATAAATATTTCTCTCCATCCTATCCTGTCCCCCATTTATTCTATTCTCTCCTTTTACCCTGTCACTCCTCAAAAGTGTTTGCTTCTGATTATCCCCTCCCCATTTGACCTCTCTTCTATCATCCGTGCCCCCTTATCCCCTTCGCCCCTACTTTCCTATAGGGTAAGATAGATTTCCATACCCAATTGAGTGTGTATATTATTCCCTCCTTGAGCCAAATCCGATGACAGTATGGTTCACTCATTCCCTACCTCCCCCCTCTTCACCTCCACTGTAAGAGGTTTTTCTTGCCTCTTTTGTATGAGATAATTTACCCTATTCTACCTCTCCATTTCTTCTTCTTCCAGTACATTCTTGTACGTGTGTATTCCCTCTAATTACCCTTATAGAGAAAAGTGTCATGACTCATAGATATCTTTCCATGTAGAAATGTAAACAGTTCATGTTTAGTAAGTCCCTTATGATTTCTCTGTCCTGTTTACCTTTTAATGCTTCTCTTGAGTCCTGTATTTGAAAATGAAATTTTCTATTCAGCTGTACCCTTTTCACCAAGAATGCTTGAAAGTCCTTTATTTCATTGAGTATCTACTTTTTTCCCCCTGAAGGATTATACTTGGTTTTTCTGGGTAGGTGATTCTTAGTTTTAATCCTACCTCCTTTGACCTCTGGAATATCATATTCTAAGCCCTCAGATCCCTTAATGTAGAAGCTGCTAGAACTTGTGTTATCCTGATTGTGTTTCCACAATACTTAAATTGTTTCTTTCTGGCTGCTTGTGATAGTTTCCACTTGACCTGGGAACTCCGGAATTTGGCTACAATATTCCCAGGAGTTTTCCTTTTGGGATCTTTTTCAGGAGCCAACTGGTGGATTCTTTCAATTTGTATTTGACCCTCTCCTTCTAGAATATCAGGGCAGTTTTCCTAGATAATTTATTGAAAGATGATGTCTAGACCTGCTCCAAGTTTGCTGGGGGGACCTGTTTGTGTCCGTGTGGTTCATGCTGGACTGCACTCCTCCCTCAGACTGGTGCAACAGACACTTCCTGTTGACCTTTCAGGCTGTCTTGAGCTGGAAATTTGTTTCACTCTTTTTTTGTGGGTTCTGCTGCTCTAGAATTTGTTTAGAATCACTTTTTGCAGGTATTTGAAGGGGTTTGGCGGAGAGCTCAAGCAAGTGCCTGCTTTTGCTCCGCCATCTTGGCCCTGCCTCCATTTATTTATTTATTGACAACAGCTCATATCCTTCAAGTTGAGGCTTTCCTAAGAGTCTTCTCTTATTCAAAAACTAACCTCATAGGATCATCTATTTCTAGAATGAAAAGTCACCTCAGAGTCCATCCAGACCAACATTTCATTTTACAGGTTAGGAAACTGAGACCTAGGAAGGTTAAATGTCTTGACCAATATCAGACAGATTATAAAAATCAGAGGCAGGGTATGCCTTAAGCCCTCTGGCTCTGAATCCAGTATTTTTGAGCACATTGCCTTCACTTACCGATATAATGAGCTTGCTGTTTGTATATATGCACATATATGGGAACAAATTTGTTTTCTCAGAAGTTATAATGGTCCATTGAAATGCTTCTTGTTGTTCACCTGCCATCATCTTCTCCTGTGGACTTCTTTTCTTTTCCCCCATTTTGATTCATAAATACTAGTTTTCCCAACCTACCTTGCACAATAGCTAGACAGTAGAAAGTATATACTGCTCATTGGCAGCAAGAGTTCAACATTAATTAAACAGTCGTTTGCTTTCATGCTTCAGAAGACACATAACATCATCAGCATTGAATGCCTTCTCCACTGACTCCTCTGCTTGGAGGGTGGAGCAAAGAGTTCTGCCCAAAGCCTCCATTTAAACAGGGTGCCGAAGCCATCCATTTCTTTATTTCCAACATAGTTAGAGTCCTTTGAACTTCTCCATCATCCCCCCCAGCTTCCTTTTGTGTGTTGTCTTCCTCCATTAAAATGTAAGTTCCATGAGGACAGAGATTACCTTTTTTTATTCACGTTTGCATTCCCAGGGCTTAGAACAGGACCTGACACATAGTAGATGCTTAATGTTTATTGACCGACTGACTCAAATAACAATCTTTTAGTGCTTTACTAGATGGTCTTTATGAGGTGCTAAGGTCAAAAATAACATAGCAACTGGTAGACAACCTTCTGGTGATGAACCTCTCCAGATCTTGGCTAGACTAGTCTTTGTATGACAGACAAATATCCATTAGATGTTTATAAATTGATTGGAAATGCTGGAGCTGACACTCTGCTGGCAAAGACATTAGTCACCAAAGGCCATCTGCAGGCCATGGTAAGATATAAAAGGAGCATATTAGAAGAGGTAAATAGTGATAATGATGTGGGTGATGTGGAAATATGTTTACATGATTGCACGTGAATAATCTATATCAGATTGCTTGCTGTATTGGGGAGTGGTGATGGGAGGGAGGGAGAAAAAAATTGAAACTCAAAATGTTATAAAGAATGAATGCTGCAACCTATCTTTACATGTAATTAGAAAAAAATGCTATTTACCAAAAAACATGATAATGATAAGAGTTTACCACATTAATCTAAGATAGACAAAGAATTTTCAGTGCATTATACTTTTAAACATGACACTTGTTCAGAAAGGTGTTATTTTCCTCCAAAAACAGATAGATAAACTGAGGTTCAGAGAAATCAAGTGACTTTTTTCAGGGTCACATTGCCAGGCAATGTCTGAAGTGAGATTCAAACTCAGCCCTTCCTGATTGACTCCAAGTCCATTGACTATATAACCATTACATTGTATTGCCTTACTAAGTGATTCTTGAATACCCAGCTGCATGTTTGTCATCTATGGACCATCACCTCGGCACACTTTTCATTGAGTTAGTTCATGAGTTACGGCACTTTCCAAGGAAGAATTTGGGGAAATTCATCTGAGTAAGTGGACACTTTGAGGTTATACTGTCTGTCACAGGCTTACCTTCAGGCAAACTTTCTGTCTTTAGTGGATATGTAAGGTACCATTGGACCTACTGGCAAAGGAGAGTTCCATGCCTTCTTATTTGCTGCTGACAACTCTTTCTATCAGGTTTGACTCAATTTACCCATCATTTTACTGGGCCACATTGTTAAAAGCAAAAGAGTAGAGTCATGACTTTTAGGATTATGCAAGCAACTGATTTCACCCATCTTTAATTCATTCCAATGCTTCAAACAGCGTGTGAATGGCAACCAGGCCCAAGGGTATGAGTGTAAATAAACCGATATACTGTTCCATCAAATCTATTAGTGAGCACAAGAGTCTCAGCTGGGAACCAACTACCCAAGTTATTTCTGTGCTGAGGTTATATGTCCGTGGAGAGAGAGAAATTGCTAAGCTAGCTATTCCTTTACAGAAGCAACTTTGGAAAGGGGGAAAAATAGATGAGCTATGTAAGAAAATGCTTTACAATTTCAAAATGGGTTAGTGGGATGCAAGGGAGGCCAAGTGTTTCTTGAGTAAAGCTCCCGAATAGCCTCATACAGAGTACAGAATGTTCACGGTGTTTAGAGTTGCATACAATATAAGTTGAGGTTGTCTGCATTGAGATGGGATATTTGAGGCCCTCAGAGCTCCAGATGTTGTTTATTTATGGTATCAACATGTGAGTTATTTGCCTAACCCATGTTTAATTAAGTCTCCTGTTCTGCCTCATCACCTGCTTTTCTGGGAGTCTGAATATAAAGTATGGGTTATAAGTTTGCAGCAAGTTCCAGGAGATGCTTTTAAGTGGGCCAACTTTACTTAGCTTGCTAGCTCTGATATTTATTGAGCAATAATTTCAATCCATCAATCAACAAGCACTTATTAAATGTCTACTATGTTCCTTTCTCCATCCTTCCACTAGCCAAGCCTTATTCTTTTGAGAATGCTGGAAAGTATTTAAAGGAGGGGGAGAACATGAACACAGTTCAAATATATAGAAACTGCCTATTTTTGAATTATTAGAGCTGCAGTTCCCAAACTGTATGCCTCTGGAACGCACAGGATCACTTGTGGTTTACATTTTTGACCAACTGCTTAGCGAACAGAGCTGTTCAGAATTTGTTTTGTCCTAGGACACCTTAAAAAATTACTGAGACATTGAGTGCCTCAATATAGCACTCCTAAAAAATTTTGGGATCCTCTACATGAGTGTTTGTATTAAAATGGGAAGAACACTGAACTTGGATTCCAGAGTCCAAGATTCAAGTGCAAATTCCAACATGGGACTGAAATCATGGAATCTCAGAGTTAGTGGGCACCTTAGTAGAAATCTAGTTCAACCTGTACCTGGACGAAAATTCGTTAACTGTGTGACTGTGGCCATGTCACTCTTTGTGCCTCACTTTACTTATCTGCAAATTGGGCATCATATTTGCACTTTGTACCTCATGAGGTTATCTGAGATAAGTTCTTTGTAATCCACAAAATATTATAGAAATGTGAGCTATTGTCAATTTTTTCCTTTAGCAGTTTGGAGTAATTATTGCAAATATTGATATTTGTTAACTATTAAAGCATTGCATTATTGAGAGACAGTATGATGTAGCTGTAGAAGACTGGCACTGGAATTGGGAAGAGCCACTGGGTTAGAGTCATTCTTTTTATACATACTAGTTGTAGGTCCTTGGGCAAATCACTTAAAAGCTTAGTGACCCAGCTAACTATTTAAGGAAATATACACATCATAGTTACGTTATTGACCTAATTTGGTGGTGAAGTTTTAAATAGCAAGAGGCTTCTACACCAATAAAACCATAAGTGTGGATGAAAAACAGTTTTTAAATTTTTTTAAGTTGATAATTTAGTTAACCATGAGAGTTCATGTTATAAAGTGTGACAAGGTTCAGTGAAAAGAATGTAGATAAGCCCTGGTATCAGAGGACTCTCAGCCTCCAATACAACTGCCTTAGCTTACTGCCTGTGTAACATTAATCAAGTTATTCAACTTGCCTCAGTCTCAGTTTTCCGGAGACCTATAATTTTATGTTTTTGCTGGAAAGAATGCTGGATGATCCATCCTTTTGCATGTTTATTACAGAAAGAATCTCTCCTCAATTTACACCAAAATGGCTTTAAATGTAATTAGGAAAAACCTAGAAGGGGGAGAGATAATGCGTACATGTGAGTATACCATAGTTGATAGCTATCTAAAATATATATTCCTAGACAAACAAGCTTAGAAAATCAAATTAGTTGATCACATTCTCAACGCTTTACAGTAGTGTCAGCTAATTTCTCTCATAGGGTGGAAGTGTTAGAAGGAGATTTTGAGGTATATAGTCTATCTAGATGCAATTTGGCAAGTCCTACCTAAATTACCTGTTATTGCATAAGACCTTGGATGATAGATTGAGAGGTATAAGGGACCTTAGAGGTCACAAGGTTCAATGCCCTTATTAAGTGACTTGCCTAAAGTCACCTAGCTAGTACGTGGCAGAGGTGGAAGCTGAACCCAGATATTCTTAATTCCAAGTCCAGCACTCTATGCTCCATTTGCTTTTTAATCCACCTTATGATTTTAATCTGTCTCCATCAGCAGGCCCCTAAATGTGGCTCACTAATTGCTCCTGCTGGCTTCTAGCTGCCACCTGCTTCATTTCCTCTCTGGATCTGCTTCTTCAGGCCTCTTTTTGACCTTTTATATAGGTCTTTTCTTTTCCTGGCTCTTTGCAAATAACACTTTTTAGTATTTTAAAGGCTTTCACAGATAAGGAAAATTCTGAAATGCAAATAGGAGGGTGGGATGAGGTGAAAGGTGGAAATTTTAAATATAAGGAGAGGGAAAAGTTCCTTAGGTTCTTTCAGTTAATCCTGATAGTCTATATACATTTGTAAAAAACTAAGCCTAGCTTTTTCTCAGTTCTTTTTTTTTCTTGTGAGACTTAGCTCTTTTTCAGATAATATCAATAGACTCAGCCAACTTTCTGCCTAAAGCTAGGTATTATCTTCTTTCTAAAGCTAGTGGCCAATAGATAAAGCCTTAAAGTTGGAAATGAGTCTCATTTTCCTGAATTTTCAAATCTGGCCTCAGACATGTACTGTGTGACCCTCAGCAATTTACTGAATCTAATCAGCCTCAACTTCCCCATCTGTATAATGAGGACAATAGTAACATTGTATAGAGTTGTGAAAATCAAATGATCTTGTATGTAAAATGCCTTACAAACATTAGAGTGACATACAAATGACAACAATTCTAATTATAATCTTGGAGTCTATACATAAAGGCCACTTATTCCCCATTCTTTCTGCTTGTTGCCTCCTTTCTCTTGGGCTTCAGGAAGGCACCAAGTAATAATTTAGACCTCTCCTCTAAGACTTTAAAGATTTAACTGTGACTGGATTTTTAACAGATGGGGAATATGTCTTCAATTACAGAATATATAATGTAAAATAATACATCTCCTCCTGCTTAGACCTTTCATCAAATAATTAGGGCACAGTTATATTACCATACAGTCCCAAACTGATCATGATGTATCTTATTCTCAGAGATTTTTAAAGTGAATATTATACCCATCTTTGGTAACTTTTAATAGTGTTTTTAGTATTCTTCATAGCTAGGATATTATTCCTAATCTTTTCTAATTATTCATAATTTAAATCTCCTATGAGTCAATGAATACCTTTTTCCTCTACTTCCCATTCCACTGAGATATAGGATGTCACTGCTGGGGAGCAGGAAACTGTCACTCATGATCATTAAGTATTTTCAGCACTGAAGGGGACTTTAGAGGCCATATGGTTCAATCATCCCATTTTGCAGATGAAAAAACAGAGACCAGGAATGATTGAAAGACTTGAACCTGTATCACCTAATTTGAGGCAATGCTGGGCTAGAATCCAGGTCTTTGAGCTTTTAATTACATGGTTAATCCACTATGCTATGTCACCTCTCAACTATATGAAGCCAGGAATTGGTTCTGGAGGCTCAGAGGTCTGACAAGGAAATTGATGGCAGAATTATCACTTAGCCTAGAGGCCCTAATTCCTCAGATAGAAAGCAAGTTGAAAGCCCAGAAGTAAAAAAAAAAAATCCACAAATAAAAGGTTAGATTAAAACAATGTAGACAGAATCCAACAGGCAAGTAATAATCAGGACACGAACTAATATCATGAATCATGGCAGACAGGCTTTGGGAAGGTACATATGCTAATGATCTAGTTGACTAGGAGACTGACTGATGTCACCAGTGTCAAGGGGACCTGAACTCCAAGGTAAAGTAAGTTCTGAATCCTGGAAGATCTTGATGTGTTTCTTGTTGAGATAGGAAGTGATGCCAGCACTTGCACAGGGGCAGGAGGGGAGTGGGGGTTGGGGTGGGGGGAGGAGATAGGGAATAAACATTTATATGCCACTTAATACATGCGAGGCACTGTGCTAATCACCTGTACAAATATTCTCATTTGCTCTTGACAACAACTGTGAGTGGTGTATGATATTACTTTCTCCATTTTACAATTCAGGAAACTGAGGCAAACAGCAGTTAAATGACATTACTTGACATCACACAGCTAAGAAGTGTCTGAAACTGGATTTGAACTCAGATTTTCCTAACTCCAGTCTCAGAGGTCTATCCATTTCCAAACCTGGCAGCTATAAGCCCAGGGCCATGGGGAGAACAAGAGAACAAGAGCACCTGAGAAGAATCTGGAGGGTGGGGTGGCAGCTAAGAACAAATCCTGACATAAGAAAATTGATTTAGAGCAAAGGTAAAAATCAAACTAGAGAGTAGGAAGATGCAAGAAGTCACATCTACTGCATTGGGAAGAAGTAAAAATCTTTATCTGTGGAAAAAGGATTCTTTTACATAATGATTAAGAGAGACTCCAAATGGGTGTGGGGAAGTGGAGGGGAGGATTCAATCAATATTCCTTTGTAGAGATTTGTCCATGTGGTGCTGTTTCTAAACTCAAGAAGGAAAATAGAGACTTGAGGCTATTCTTTGTTATATACAAATCAAAGAAACATTTCAGCCTCTTTTATATAGGATTTGAAGATGTTTCTGCCACTTTAAATACCCATATAATTGTATTCTTAACTATGTTTCACAGTGTAGAAACTATTGAAACAGGTGTTTTCAAAGTCACTAATGACTTTACAATTAAATCCAATGAACTTTCTTTCTGCCCTCATCTTTCTTTTTGCAGTTTATCTTCTGCAACATCCTTTTTCATGATATCTTCTGTTTTGGCTGAAGTGACTGTACCAATATAGTTCTCTTGCTATCAGTGAGCATTTCTTGTGTGTCCATCTGACTGGTTCCTTATCTTTTCCCTCCTTAAAATGGGGGGAGGGATACAATGGAGGCTTATAATATCAGAATTATTTATTTTTGTCCTTACTTGCAGTTGCAAAAGTATTATCTATTCTATTTCTTCAAGTTTTCTGAAATTCATCCCCTCCTTTCCGTTCCTATTGCAACCATTCTAATTCAGGTACTTTTCTTACCCAGATTATTGGAGTAGTCTCTTTATTGGTCTTCCTAACTCCAGGCTTCTCATGGACTATTGCATAAAATGCAATTTACTGATCATGGCATGGTTATGCTACAACTTATTTTCACAACTTTCTTGTGTGTACTATTTGTTTTTACAGATTCTGCATTAGTGCCAAAATGAAATGCCCTCTACCTCCCATGCTTGTCTTGTGATATCCCACTTCCATGCTTTTGCTCATACTTTTTCTTATGCCAGTATTGGGGAGAGGAGGCTTATTTTCCTGCCTCATGCAAGGTCACTTGATACAGTCATGGGATTTAGTCACACATGGTGATATTTTGATATGTTAATAAATGTTAAAACTCTGTTATCCCTGTATAAAGAAGGAATATCTTGATGATTGAGGCAGGTGGGAACATCATCACTGGATCAGCAAAAAATAAATGGGCAATGCTCTTTAAGGGGTTTAAATTATTAAACCCTGGAGAATTCAGGTGTTGAATGAAAAATATTTCTCTTCCCACTTGTAATTGGCCATGGTGTCTAACAATGGGCTACTCACCCCAAGGGACACATACCATCCAGCAGCTGAAGAATTAGTTCAAGAGATTTTGAGGCCCAGTTTGAGGGAGCTGAGACATACACATCAGGCAGACATTGGAGAGAGGCAGCCATTTAATTGAAGAAGCAGTTTCAACGAATGGGACTGCTAGCAGCAAAGAGGAGAGAAAGGTAAGGACTCAAGAGATGGTTAAACTTGGCATTTGAAAGTCAAGCTTTTTTAGAGGAGCAGATACTGGCAGTCCATTTGAGCAACTGATTCATAGAGGTGCCATGGCCTGCGTAGAGATTAGTGCAGATTTCACTAGAAGACAAAGGATTTCGTGGTCCTGTATTATCAGAGGTATGAGGTGATCTGGTCACACATGTTCCCTAGTGTGTGCCTTGCTGTCACTGTAATCTAAGACCATTCTTTCCATGGACTTCGTGTGCTTATGGAAGAATGTGCTCCACGTTTACGCAGGGAATGTTGTATAGGTCTTGTTATGTCACCTTAGTCAATGCTTTTGCTAAGACCAAATTACATCTGCTGGTTACATGTTAATGGAAAGCACATCAGTGGGCTCTCATGAGCTGAAGTTTTAAGAGTAGACACCTCAAGGCTGCAGAGAAACTGAGGTACCAGCAAGCCTCTGGGGACCTAACTCATGAGTGCCAGGACAAGTTGGTTCCTTTTTGTCAAAATTGTCTCTTCCTCTATTAGATTTGAGACCCTTGGAGGGTATGTATTTTGCCATATATCTCCTTGTATCTCTAAGCACAGCGCCTTAGATATAGTAGGGATTAGCATATTTTTTGTTGAATTGAATTCAGTAGATTGACAAATTTATCATCACACTAAGGGTGTGTATCACTACTCCTTCACTGTGATGTCATATAAGGAGTGACAGGTTTGAAATTAAAGAGCTTCAGTTTGAATTCTGTCTCTACCACTTACTATTTGTGCAAGCTTAGACAAATGACTTAAATTCTCTCTTTTCCTCATCTGTAAAATAAGGGTTCTTTCCAGATTGAAATCTATACACCTATGACTTAATTCTGTAAAATTCTTGTTCATCTCACACTGTAAATCCGCTATGCAATAAAGTAGAAGTCTTGCTCTGGTTATTTTATTTTATTTTTGTTTTTTTTTACATTTTTTATTTTTGTTATTTAATGTTTTGGGTTTTCAGCATTGATTTCTACAAGATTTTGAATTACAAATGTTCTCCCCATTTCTACCCTCCCCCCCAGCTCCAAGATGGCATATATTCTGATTGTCCCATTCCCCAGTCAACTCTCCCTTCTGTCACCCCATTCCCCCCCCATCACCTTTTCCCTTACTTTCTTGTAGGGCAAGATAGATTTCTATGCCTAATTGCCTGTATATTGTATTTCCCAGTTGCATGCAAAAACAGCTTTTTATTTTTTTCGAACATCTGCTTTTAAAATTTGAGTTCCAAATTCTCTCCCCTCTTCCCTCCACACCCACCCTCCCTAAGAAGGCAAGCAATTCAACATAGGACACACATGTATCATTATGCAAAACCCTTCCACAATACTGATGTTGTGAAAGACTAACTATATTTTGTTCCCTCCTATCCTGTCGCCCTTTATTCAATTTTCTCCCTTGACCCGGTCCCTTTTCAAAAGTGTTGGCTTTTGATTACCTCCTCCCCCTATCTGCCGTGCCTTGTATCATCCCCACTTTTTATCTCCTTCCTCCTTCTTTCCTGTGGGGTAAGATACCCAATTGAGTGTGTATGTTATTCCCTCCTGAGGTCAAATCTGATGAGTGCAAGATTCACTCATTCCCCCTCACATACCCCCTCTTCCCTTCCAACAGAACTGCTTTTTCTTGCCACTTTTATGTGAGATAATTTACCCCATTCTATCTCTCACTTTCCCCCTCTCTCAATATATTCCTCTCTCATCCCTTAATTTTATTTTTTGATATCATTCCTTCATATTCAATTCACCCTGTGCCCACTGTCTATATATATAGACATATATACATATATATAGACATATATACATATATATAGACATATATACATATATATATATATAGACATATAGACATATATATATATATATGTATGTATGTATGTTACCTTCAGCTACCCTAATACTGAGGTCTCATGAATTACACACATCATCTTTCCATGTAGGAATGTAGACAAAATAGTTCAACTTTACTAAGTCCCTTATGATTTCTTTTTGCTGTTTACCTTTTCATGCTTCTCTTGATTCTTGTGTTTGAAAGTCAAATTTTCTATTCAGCTCTGATCTTTTCACTGAAAAAGCTGGAAAGTCCTCTATGATATTGGAAATCCATATTATGCCTTGAAGCATTATACTCAGTTTTACTGGGTAGGTAATTCTTGGTTTTAATACTAGCTCCATTTACCTCCAGAATATTGTATTCCAAGCCCTTTGATCTCTTAATGTAGAAGCTGCCAGATCTTGGATTATTCTGATTCTGTTTCCACAATACTCAAATTGTTTCTTTCTGGATACTTACAGTATTTTCTCCTTGATCTGGGAACTCTGGAATTTGGTGACAATATTCCTAGGAGTTTTCTTTTTAGGATCTTTTTCAGGAGGCAATCGGTGGATTCTTTCAATTTCTATTTTACCCTCTGGCTCTAGAATATCATAGCAGTTCTCCTTGATAGTTTCTTTAAAGATGATATCTAGGTTCTTTTTTTGATCATGGCTTTCAGGTAGTCCAATAATTTTTTAATTATCTCTCCTGGGGGGTAGAGCCAAGATGGCAGCTAGAAAGCAGGGACTACCGTGAGCTCCCTGCCGAGTCCCTCCAAAAACCTATAAAAAATGGCTCTGAACCAATTCTAGAATGGCAGAACCCACAAAATAGCAGAGGGAAGCAGGGCTCCAGCCCAGGACAGCCTGGATGGTCACTGGGTGAGGCCTATCCCACATGGAGCTGGGAGTTGGGAGCAGAGCGGAGCAGAGTGCAGCCTGAGCGGCGTGGACCAACCAGACCAGGAACCGGGCAGAGCGGGCCCTAGCGCCCTGAATCAGTGAGCTGCGGTAAGTTACCAGGCTTCTCAACCCACAAACACCAAAGACTGCGGAGAAGGTTAGTGCAAAAAGTTGCAGGAGTGGAAGGAGTTAGCGGTTCGGCTACCAGCCCTGGGGGCAGCAGAGGTGGGGCAGCTACAGCTGTTGTTGCTTCCGGCCCCAGGCCCACCTGGTGGGAGGAATTAAGTGGCGGATCAGAGCAGGAGTGCACAGCCTGCTGAAGATTTAAGCCCAGTCTGGGTTGGGGGTTCTTGGGGAACGAGCAGTGCTGGTGTGGCAGAGCTGGCACCTCCCCCCCAAACATGGAACATAGAACTCTCTAGTCTACAAGCAGTCATCTCCCACTGAAAAACTCAAGGGTCAAGTTAGTTGGTTAGGAATATGCCCAGGCAGCAAAAATGAACCCAGATTCAGCCTCAGACTTTGGATTCTTTCTTTGGTGACAAAGAAGACCAAAACATACAGCCTAAAAAAGTCAACAAAGTGCAAGGGCCTACAACAGAAACCTCCAAGAAAAACATGAACTAGTTCCAGGCCATGGAAGAGCTCAAAAAGAATTTGGAAAAGCAAGTTAGAGAAGTAGAGGAAAAATTGGGAAGAGAAATGAGAAGGATGTGAGAAAACCATGAAAAACAAGTCAATGACTTGCTAAAGGAGACCCAAAAAAATACTGAAAAATACACTGAAGAAAACAACACCTTAAAAAATAGACTAACTCAAATGGCAAAAGAGCTCCAAAAAGCCGATGAGGAGAAGAATGCCTTGAAAGGCAGAATTAGCCAAATGCAAAAGGAGGTCCAAAAGTCCAATGAAGAAAATACTACTTTAAAAATTAGATTGGAGCAAGTGGAAGCTAGTGACTTTATGAGAAATCAAGATATTATAAAATAGAAGCGAAGGAATGAAAAAATGGAAGACAATGTGAAATATCTCATTGGAAAAACCACCGACCTGGAAAATAGATCCAGGAGAGATAATTTTAAAATTATTGGACTACCCGAAAGCCATGATCAAAAAAAGAACCTAGATATCATCTTTCAAGAAATTATCAAGTAGAACTGCTGTGATATTCTAGAGCCACAGGGCAAAATCGAAATTGAAAGAATCCATCAATCACCTCCTCAAATAGATCCCAAAAAGAAATCTCCTAGGAATATTGTCGCCAAATTCCAGAGCTCCCAGATCAAGGAGAAAATGCTGCAAGCAACCAGAAAGAAACAATTTGAGCATTGTGGAAACATAATCAGAATAACCCAAGATCTTGCAGCCTCTACATTAAGAGATTGAAGGGCTTGGAATACGATATTCCGGAGGTCAATGGAGCTAGGATTAAAATCTAGAATCACCTACCCAGCAAAACTGAGTATCATGCTCCAGCACAAAATATTGACTTTCAATGAAATAGAGGACTTTAAAGCTTTCTTAGTGAAAAGATCAGAACTGAATAGAAAATTTGACTTTCAAACACAAGAATCAAGAGAAGCATGAAAGGTAATCAAGAAAAAGAACAAGAAAAAGAAATTGCAAGGAACTTACTAAAGTTGAATTGTTTTGTTTACACTCCTACATGGAAAGATGACATGTATGATTCATGAGACCTCAGTATTAGGGTAGCTGAAGGGAATATGCATATATATATATATGTATATGTATAAGTGAATGTGTACGTATGTACATATCTATGCATGTATGTGTGTGTATATATATATATATATATGTGTATATGTGTATATATATATATATATATATATATATATATATATATATATATATATATATATATAGAGAGAGAGAGAGAGAGAGAGAGAGAGAGAGAGAGAGAGAGAGAGGACACAGGGTGAGTTGAAGATGAAGGGAAGATATCTAAAAGAAATAAAATCAAATTAAGGGATGAGAAAGGAACATACTGAGAGAAGGAGATAGGGAGAGATGGAATGGGGTGGATTATCTCCCATAAAGGTGGCAAGAGGAAGCAATTCTTGGGGAGGAGGGGAGAGGGTAGGTGATGGGGGAATGAGTGAACCTTGCTCTCATCAGATTTGGCCTGAGGAGGGAATATCATACATACCCAGTTGGGTATCTTACCCCACAGGAAAGAAGAGGAAAGAAGATTAAAAAAATGGGGGGGATGATGGAGTGGAGGGCAGATGGGGGTGGAGGTAATCAAAAACAAACACTATTGAAAGGGGACAGGGTCAAGGGAGAAAATTCAATAAAGGGGGATGGGTCAGGAAGGAGCAAAATATAGTTAGTCTTTCACAACGTGAGTATTGTGGAAGGGTTATACATAATGATACACATGTGGCCTATGTTGAATTGCTTGACTTCTTAGGGAGGGTGGGTGGGAAGGGAAGAGGGGAGAGAATTTGGAACTCAAAGTTTTAAAAATAGATGTTCAAATACAAAAAAAACAATTGCATGCAACTAGAAAATAAGATACACAGGCAATGGGGCTTATAAATTTATCCTACAAGAAAGGAAGGGAAAGGGGGAGGGGAGGGGAGTGGGATGACAGAGGGGAGAGCTGACTGGGGAACAGGAGAACCAGAATATACGCTGTCTTGGAGTGGGGGGAGGGTAGAAATGGGGAGAAAATTTGTAATTCAAACTCTTGTGAAAACCAATGCTGAAAACTAAATATGTTAAACAAATAAATTTAAATTTAAATAAAAAAAAAATTATCTCTCCTGGATCATTTTCCAGGTCAGTGGTTTTTCCAATGAGATATTTCACATTTTCTTCCATTTTTCATTCCTTTGGTTCCATTTTATAATATCTTGTTTTCTCATAAAGTCACTAGCTTCCACTTGGTCCAGTCTAATTTTTAAGGTAGTATTTTCTTCAGTGGTCTTTTGGACCTCCTTTTCCATTTGGGTAATTCTGCCTTTCAGGGCATTCTTCTTCTCATTGACTTTTTGGAGCTCTTTTGCCATTTGAGTTAGTCTGGTTTTTTTTTGTTTTTTTTTTTGAGTTAGTCTATTTTTAAGGTGTTATTTTCTTCAGCATTTTTCGGGTCTCCTTTAGCAAGTCTTTGACTTGTTTTTCATGGTTTTCTTGTATCACTCTCATTTCTCTTCCCAAATTTTCCTCTACTTCTCTAATCTGCTTCTAATCTAATCTACTGCCAAATCCTTTTTGAGCTCTTCCATGGCCTGAGACCAGTTCGTGATTTTCTTGGAAGCTTTTGATGTGGGCTTTTTGACTTTGTTGACTGCTTCTATTTTGGTCTTCTTTGTCACCAAAGAATGATTCCAAAGTCTGAGTCTGAATCTGAGTCCATTTTCGCTGCCTGGTCATGTTCCCAGCCAACTACTTGACCCTTGAGTTTTTCAGTGGTGTGTGACTGCTTGTAGAGTAGAGAGTACTTTGTCCCAAGCTTGAGGGGTTGCACTGTTGTTTTCAGAGCTATTTCTACACAGCAAGCTCTGCCTCCCCAGCGTTTCTCCTCCCCCAAGAACCACCAACCCAGACCTCGACTAGATCTGAGCAGGCTCTGCACTTCCACTGGGTTGTCCTGGCCTGGGGTCAGAAGCAACTGCACCTGCAGCTCTGGAAGCATGCTCAGACCTGCATCACCTCTGCCACCCCCGTGGGGGTGGTGGCCAACCCCCAACTCCTTGCACTGTGTCCCAGAATCTTTTCCCACTAACCTTCTCTATTGTCTTTGGTGTTTGTGGGTTGAGAAGTCTAGCAACTGCCACAACTCACTGATTTATTGCACTACAGCATGTTCTGCCTGGCTTCTGGTGTGGCTCTGCTCCACTGGGTGCCCAGCGCCGTGTGATAGACCTCACCCAGCGACCATCCAGGCTGTCCTTTGCTGGAGCCCTGCTTCCCTCTGCTATTTTGTGGGTCCTACAGTTCTAGAATTTGTTCAGAGCCATTTTTATAGGTGTTTGGAGGGACCTGGGGGAGAGATTTAGGCAAGACCCTTCTTTCTAGCTGCCATCTTGGCTCCACCCCCTCTGTTTTTTTTAATATGTCATGGAGACTTGTGTAGCATGAGTGTCCTCTATGAACAAGACAGGGAAAGGTTCTGGACCTGTGGTTTTATTAACATAAGGAACCTATGGGCGAAGAAATTCCCTCTACCTGTGCAGGTCAGCACCTTCCCTTCTACTTAAAGTTTTAGACAATAGCCTCAAGTACTGAAGGGTTAAGTGACTCACCCTAGGTCCTCCACCAAGTCATAGCCTAAGGTTTCCTTTCTATCCAATATGTCATAACAATAATATATCAAATATCCCTGGAGTAATGAGGTCATTGGAAAAGATGCTTCCAAAAGTCACGAAGATTATACCATAAGTTGTGAGTATAATTTTCCTTAGTTTCAGTGTAGGAAGAGTATTATACAGCCCCACAAGGTGGAGGATCACATTATTAATGCCAATATTAAAACTGACAAGGGAGTGAATTACTCTTTTAAATCAGTCTTAAGATGAAAGGATTTTGAACAATTAAGATATAATGGAACTCTTCAAATGATAGCCTCTGGTAAATTGTTAAGGGCAAACTGGGAACATTCATCCATTCAATAAACATTTATTCAGCACCTACTGTGAGCCAGGTGCTATGTAACAAAGTCAAGCTGACAGGCCTTTGAAATGTGAGGTGGTCTGCATAGGCCACCTAGGGAAGCACGGTTATTCTTTAGAAAATCATGAAACTCATGTTTTTGTTTTTGAAAAAAGGAAATGAAGAACAAGCTATAGACACTAAAAAGTATGTGAATGATTAATAAATTAATGGAATTTATATTAGAGTGGCAATCTATAAACATCTGGGAGAACCCAAGAATTCAGAATAATTGTCATCGCATTATTAAGAACTATCATGCCAGATGAACTTACTGGCTATTTTGAAAAGACTTAGAAAATTAACAGATGAAAGGATCATGGTAATTAAGGATCTGATAGATAAAGACTCTGAAAACTACTCACAATATTCAAATTGGTTTATGAAGCGGCAAGATGGAGGGCTGGAAAAGTAATGAAAAACTCTCCTTACATCCCTTTCTGGAGGCCTGTGCTATAGGGAATCACTAGGGTCAGGTTGAGGTCTGATCCAATTTACCAGTTTTATTAATGATCTGGCAGAATAAATAGCATAATTAATGAAGTTAGCAGACACCACTAATTTGAGAGGTGAATCAAACTCAAAAGGATAGGAATATGGGTAGGAAATGACAAAAGTGATTCAAGACAGAGAAATAAAGGCAGTGATCCCCTTCAGGAAATGAGAGTTGGTGCCAGAGACATTTACAATAAGCAGGAATGTAATGCATGAGCTGATTTTCAGAAGAAAGGCAAGTTTTGAAAGGACTCCCTTACCCAGTATCTCTGAACTTGACTTTTTTTTTTTCAAATCACACTGTGAGCTGGGAGGGACACATGAGACCTGCTGCTTTCTCTATTGGGGGCCATTAGAGTCCCATTGTGCTGGTTGAGGAATGAACTAGTTGACCTATTAAGCTCTTTTCATTCCCACAGCCTGTGGCTCTAAACACATATTGGGCTGAGAGTGAAGACCAAAAACATCATTTTAATACTTAGAATATTAGGGGACTACCAAGAAAGCTGAAAAAAAAATCCTTCTTGTTGCATTTTATTAGAGATTATAGTTTGGTAATTTGAACCCAAGGAGACTTTTTTTTTCAGTCTGTTATCATTTAATTATGTCAGCTAAAGGGTAGCATCTGGTTTTAATTCATTTAACCTTAATGGAGAAGAACAAGTCATTACTTAAAGCCAACATTATTTCCTGTATTTTAACAATCATTTTTTCATCCTCAAAGTCGTGTAATATAACTCACTAATAATTCCACTTGATGTCCCTAGAGTCAACCCATTACAGTTGTTATGCATTGCATTGCATGTATTTGTGATGCCATATAATAGAAAAAAATGATTCTTCATGAATAATCCCAGCCATTTAGAGCACAGGATTTTAGGGAGATAAATCTGAAACATGTATTTTTTTGTCAAATTTATTTCTCTGGGTGCACTGTCCAGAGTTAAGACTGCCTGTTATAAATGCGGAGTGTAAAAAAAAAGGCAGGCCCAAGCCTGCAGGTAAAAGCAACTGTCCATTGCTTATGAATGACGCTCTTGGCAAATGTGTATCTGTTTTGATGGTTGTATTTGAGGGGAATGGGAGGAGGGCCAATCTGATTCCCTTTTGCTTCTGGGAATGGAGAAAATATTTCTAGCCTTCTATGTTCTAAACTTTGGAACTTTGAATTCATTTTCACATAGAAATATGTTATAATTGGATGTAGATTACTTATTATCCCGACCAAACAGAAATAGATGTATATATCTATATCATACAGCTTTTTGTTCCCTATAGTTCAGCTTTATTAGCTACACAGAACAATGGAGTTAGAAGTTGAAGGCTTGAGTCATGGCTTTGATACTGAGCCTATGCCTTGGACAAGTGCATTAAAAACTTTTAGCCTCAGTTTTATTCATCTATAAAATATTTGTACAACCTTCCTCACACAATTGTTGTCTGGAAAAGTTTTGCAGAGTTTAAGGCGTTTAATTATTATTTTTATATTATAGACTGGCGAGGCTTTTGTGAATTCTCCTTGGAGAAATTAACATAAAAATGGTAACATTATGCTTCTGGGGAAAAACTTTGCTAACCATGAAATAGCCAACTTTCAAAAAATCCGTTTGTGAATACATGCACATATATTAAAATGTATATGTACATACATACATACATTTATGTAGTGTGGATGTATGCATTGTATACATATTTGTATATATGTATGTATTTATGTATGTAACTTGTGGAATGCCTATAGTGTGCACAATGCTAGAGGTACTTATAGGGATTTTGGTTTAATGGTGAAAAAAGTGCTGCATTTAAAGTCAAAAAACCTGGGTTCAAATGCTAGCTCTGCAACTTACTATTCCAAAGACTTTATATTTTTATTTTTTAAAATAATTTATTTATTTAATATTTTTAGTTTTCAGCATTAATTTTCACAAGAGTTTGAATTACAAATTTTCTCCCCATTTCTACCCTCCCCCCACTCCAAGATGGCATATATTCTGATTGCCCCGTTCCCCAGTCAGTCCTTCCTTCTGTCACCCACTCCCTCCTTCCCCTTTTCCTTTGCTTTCTAGTAGGGCAACATAGATTTTTATGGCCCATTGCCTGTATATCATATTTCCTAGGTGCATGCAAAAACTTTTTTTTTGAACATCTGTTTTTAAAACTTTGAGTTCCAAATTCTCTCCCTGCTTCCCTCCCCACCCACCCTCTCTAAGAAGGCAAGCAATTCAATATAGGCCTCATGTGTATCATTATGCAAAGCCCTTCCGAAATACTCATGTTGTGAAAGACTAACTATATTTTGCTCCTTTCTCTCCTATCCCCCTTTATCCAATTTTTCTCCCTTGACTCTGTTCCTTTTCAAAAGTGTTTGCTTTTGATTACCTCCTCCCCCTATCTGCCCTCCCTTCTATCATCCCCCTTTTTTATCTCCTTACTCCTTCTTTCCTGTGGGGTAAGATATCCAATTGAGTGTGTATGTTATTCCCTCCTGAGGTCAAATCTGATGAGAGCAAGATTCACTCATTCCCCCTCACCTGCCCCTTCTTCCCTGCCAACAGAACTGGTTTTTCTTGCCACTTTTATGTGAGATAATTTACCCCATTCTATCTCTCACTTTCTCCCTCTCTCAATATACTCCTGTCTCATCCCTTAATTTGTTTTTTGTTTTTAGATATCATCCCTTCATATTCAACTCACCCTGTGCTCTCTCTCTCTCTCTCTCTCTGTATATATATATATATATATATATATATATACACACACACACACATATATATGTATGTGTGTGTATACATATATATGTGTGTGTGTGTGTGTGTGTGTATATATATATATATATATATATATATATATTCCCTTCAGCTACCCTAATACTGAGGTCTCATGAATTATACACATCATCTTGCCATGTAGGAATGCAAACAAAACAGTTCAACTTTACTAAGTCCCTTATGATTTCTCTTTGCTGTTTACCTTTTCATGCTTCTCTTGATTCTTGTGTTTGAAAGTCAAATTTTCTGTTCAGCTCTGGTCTTTTCACTGAGAAAGCTTGTAAGTCCTCTATTTTATTAAAAATCGATATCTTGCCTTGGAGCATTATACTCAGTTTTGCTAGGTAGGTGATTCTTGGTATTAATCCTAGCTCCATTGACCTCCAGAATATCGTATTCCAAGCCCTTCAATCCCTTAATGTAGAAGCTGCTAGATCTTGTTTTATCCTGATTGCATTTCCACAATACTCGAATTGTTTCTGGCTGCTTGGAGTATTTTCTCCTTGATCTGGGAACTCTGGAATTTGGTGACAATATTCCTAGGAGTTTTCTTTTTGGGATCTTTTTCAGGGGGCTATTGGTAGATTTCTTTGAATTTATATCTTACCCTCTGGTTCTAGAATATCAGGGCAGTTTTCTTTGATAATTTCTTGAAAGATGAGGTTTAGGTTCTTTTTTTGAATATGGCTTTCATGTAGTCCAATAATTTTTAAATTATCTCTCCTGGATCTATTTTCCAGGTCAGTGGTTTTTCCAATGAGATATTTCACATTGTCTTACATTTTTTCATTCTTTTGGTTCTGTTTTATAATACCTTGTTTTCCCATAAAGTCACTAGCTTCCACTCACTCCAGTCTAATTTTTAAGGTAGTATTTTCTTCAGTGGTCTTTTGGATCTCCTTTTCCATTTGGGTAATTCTGCTTTTCCAGGCATTCTTCTCCTCATTGGCTTTTTGGAGCTCTTTGGCCATTTGAGTTAGTCTATTTTTAAGGTGTTATTTTCTTCAGAATTTTTTGAGTCTCCTTTAGCAAGTCATTGACTTGTTTTTCATAGTTTTCTCACATCACTCTCATTTCTCTTCCCAGTTTCTCCTCTACTTATCTTACTTGCTTTTCCAAATTCTTTTTGAGCTCTTCCATGGCCTGAGACCAGTTCATGTTTTTCTTTGGAGGCTTTTGAGGTAGGCTCTTTGACGTTGTTCACTTATTCTGGCTCTGTGTTTTGGTCTTCTTTGTCACCAAAGAAAGATTCCAAAGTCTGAGTCTGAATCTGAGTCCATTTTCACTGCCTGGCCTTGTTCCCAGCCTACTACTTGACCCTTCAGTTTTTCATTGGGGTATAACTGCTTGTAGAGTATAGAGTACTTTGTCCCAAGCTTGAGGGGTTAAACTGTTGTTTTCAGAGCTATTTCTACACAGCAGGCTCTGACACACCAATGCTCCTCCTCCCCCAAGAACCTCCAGCCTGGACCACGACTCAGATCTTAAGCAGGCTCTGCACTTCTGCTCTGATCTGCTACTTAATTCCTCCCACCAGGTGGACCTGGGGCTGAAGCAACTGCAGCTGTATTTTTGTTCTCAGAGCCGCACCACCTCTGCTGCCCCTGGGACTGTGGCCAAACTGTGAACTCCTTTCACTCTGTCCCCCGCAGCTTTTCCCACTAACCTTCTCTGTTGTCTTTGGTGTGTGTGGGTTAAGAAGCCTGGTAATTGCCACACCTCACTGATTCAGGGCGCTAGGGCCTGTTCCACCCGGCTCCTGGTCTGGTTGGTCTGGGTGCAGCCCATACCTGGCTCTGCTCTGCTGCGCTCCCAACTCCGTGATAGACCTTACCCAGCGACCCTCCAGGCTGTCCTGGCCTGGAGCCCTGCTTCCCTCTGCTATTCCATGGGTTTTGCAGCTCTAGAATTTGTTCAGAGCCATTTTTATAGGTTTTTGGAAGGACCCGGGGTGGGGTAGCTCACACAAGTCCCTGCTTTCCACCTGCCATCTTGGCTCCACCCCCAACTTTAGATTTTTAAAAATTAATTTAATTTTTATTTTCAATTTCAAATTTCAACCCTACATTTACCCTCTCCCCCACCCACTAAGAAGGCAAGCAATACAATATTTACTAAATAAATGAAGTCATGAAAAACTTATTTCCACATGATCCATGCCACTGCCCCCCCAAAAACCAAAAAAAAAAATAAAAAAAGGAAAAAAAAATCAATCTGCATTATGAGTCCATCACTTCTATAATTGGAGGTTATCCTAAAGACTTTGGACTAGTAAATCAATCAACTTCTCTGAAACTTCAGTACCCTCATATTTAAAATTGTGGAGTTTGAGTACGTTGTCTAAATTCCATGGAATTTTCCCAGTGTCTGAAACACTCCATCATAGCTTAAAAAATGATAGAAATTCACTGTTCTGTCACTTGGTAATTATTCTTTTGGTGTTCGACTGATAAAACAAATGTGTATTCCTTTGAAAAATATAACAGAAAAAAATGAAGTTAGCATAGATAAATTAAATGATTGCTTATATTGCTGAAAGATTCTTTTCTTTAGACAAGATTTAGGTACAGAATTAGGTAATCTCCTTTCATGCATTTAAAACATAAATTTATTTGCCAAAAAATATTGTACCTATTTTCAGGAAGAAATCTACTGTGCAGAGCAAAATATGCCTATATCATGTTGGCAGTTTATAGAAGTCACAGACAAAATTCTGGCATTCTGAAAATCAGGAGTTTTATACCTTAGTTCAATATTTAGCTCCCATCCACATTGAATCTATCTTCATGGTAACATTTACAGTTAGAGATATTTAAAGAAGTAGTAGCAGTAGTAGTAGTAGTAGTAGTAGTAGTAGTAGTAGTAATTATATAATTACCTTGTTATTATGTAGCACTTAACCCTTTTGAAGGCACTTGTATACATTTTTCCATTATCCAAGAGATTATGCATTTAGTCAGTAGCAGAGATAAATCTGGAACCCAAGCTTCCCGATACCCAATTCAGTTTTCTTTTCTATACTAGACTCCAATTTGTGTGTGTGTGTGTGTGTGTGTGTGTGTGTGTGTGTGTGTATGTGCTTTGTTATAAATGGACCTGTGAGTTCCTCTGGGTGGAAATTCTGGGTAAGGAAATTCTACTAATGCAGATTTGTACTTTCTTTGAAATTTATAGTCTTTGTTGCCTGGGGCATTGAGTGGTTAAATGATTTGCAACAATTAAACGTCTAACCAGTATGTGGCAGTGGCAATGCTTCAATACTGCCCATCCTAATTACAATAGCAGAGGTCTATTCACTTCACATTGCTACTAATGAAATACAGGATACATATATATATATATATATGTATATATATATATATACACACACACACACACACACACACACACACACACACACACACATATATGTAGTGAACAGATTTGAAATCTTGGCCTATTTTTAAGTGAAAAAGCATGTTTTCTTCATTGATTAGCAGAAAAATTGTGCTTTTAAGAATTAAATAATAGGCTCTACATTTAGAACCTCTGAACACCAATACAGGGAGGAACCTCAGTGTGACAGTTCTGATTTCTACAGCAAAAATAATCTAGGGAAGAGGTATAGTTCAGAATGAGTTAAGAAAGACGTAGATGTTGATGACTTTATGATAAATATGCAACACTATGAAGCCCTTTGCTTTTCTCAGTGTTTCAGAATTTGGACAGCCCATCTGAATTGTCTAGAACTTGGCTTCCGTTGGAGTTAGAGAACAGAGGGAACATGTTCAGGTACAATGAATACAAGATTAAAATCTAGGATACTACTGAGCTACATGACTGGTAGCATAAGGTCTAACCTGTCTCTTTTCTCATTTCTCTGATACAATTAGATTCACACGGCCATGAAAGGCTCTTGAAAATAGCTGCGGTAAGCTCCTTGTTCTCCCTTCTTGTAGCCTGGGAGCATAGCTAGTACATTTGTAAGCCCTGTTGTTTTGCCATACCACGCAGTTCAGCTATGGTTCCTTCTTTTCTGAGTTAACATGTCTAGTCCAATTCCCTTATTTTACAAATGAAGAAAAGATAGTTTGGAGAAGTAAAAAGAGTTGCTCAAGGTACCTCAGTTAGGAGAAAAACTGCCCATTGTCTAATTCTCTTTCAATATTCTTCATCTCCACTCTTCCAGGTTGTCTATTCCCTATGTTGAGCTACCTCGTTTGTAATAGTTTGCATTTATCAGATTTTAAGAGTTTTTTTCCTCTATTTACTCTCCATAATTTTGCTGAAGAATGCACTGGCTTATGTAAAAATATTCCCTGAATACCACCACTCTCTCTTCTTTTTTGCAATAAAGGATTTACTCAGCCACAAAGCCTTCCACACAACACTAACAAAATACACAAAAGAATCAAAACCAAATTAAGTGATCAGACCTGAAAACTAGGATAAAGCAATATAGAATAATGTATATCATACTAGGCAAACATAGGTATAATAGAAATACCATATTCATGTCTGATTCACTAGCTCAGTATTTATTCAGGTCACAAATAACTTATTCTTAGAAAGAGAGAGCCCCAAATTTGATTTATTTCCCCATCCAAGTAAATATAAAAAGACTGCCAAAGCTCCTCACATAAATCTGAAACATCTTTCCATATTGTATGGAAAAGGGAGTGAGCATAGAGCTTGTATATTTACGTAGCTAATCAGCCAAGGGAGTTACTTTGAGTTTATTATTTATTAATTTCTAGAAGACAGTAGTCCATAGAAATAAAAATGGGAAATATGATCTTTGAGGGGATTTTGAAGGCGTAAAGAGTTTTGCCTGTTTTATATTGGTGATTTTCACCAGGTAATTAGAAGAGTAAGGAGAAATGACCTGTTACTTGTTTTTGAGACTGTGTATACTAATTGCTGAGACTATAAGGCTGGCTGTTCAGGTTTTGTACCCTTTTCAGAGCAGACCCTATGAATAGAAGTACCTCAATGCAAGTGGGAGAATTAGTTTACTCTGACGTTGTGTGGCATAGTTGAAAGTCATTGGATTCAGACAACTTGGTTTCCAGGTACAGTTTGGATACTTATTCTCTATGTGAACTTGAGAAAATCACTTGTACCTCTTAATTCTCAGTTTCCTGATTTATAAAATGAGAACTGGATGAGAAGAAACAATTATAAAAGCTTTTCTATCTCTGATCTATGGTCTTGTAAATATTGGCCAAATCATATCTAACTCCCAATTTTTTTCTCTCTGCACAATTCTACTGTGGTATTGAAAAGATGGAAGGACTTGTGAATTTATTTTTGCATCCTTTGTAAATTTCAGAAATGTTCTGGACAATATTATAAGATTTTTTCTTTGCTTAAAGATGGGTATTAGGTATTGTAAAAACAAAACCTCTTTGAATGTGTTTCTACTTAAAAATAGATAAAATATTAAGTTAGGCTAGGGATGGCCTGGGTGAAATAATCACATTTCCAACAAGTTATAAAAAAGACATTGAAATATTGGGTATAGATCTAGAGGACAAAAGGAGTTGATTCAGAATCAGAAAAGGCTACCCATCATTCTAGCTCCTAAGCTATATCTGCTTAGTCTTAGTGTTGGAGATATAAAAATAATCTAGTTATAGTATTTCAAAGGTTCACTGAAGGAAAGGAATTTCCATGGCACCATGGGAAGTGAATTGACCAGATTCAGAGCTGGGTTAAAATTCTATCTCTAATGCTTACTATGTTGCTTTTCTTTTCCAGTCCTCTCTTGCTATTTTATAAACTAGTTTGAATAATGATTACTTTTTAGGGTTGGCTTAATCAAATGAATTCACAAGGGATAAAGATCTAAAACTCATACAGCCTAGCTATATCACTTGTCTAGTATCTAGAAAAGTGACCTTGCAGTCAAGAGGACCTGAGTTTGAATCTTACCTCACACACTAAAGTAGTTATATAACTGGGTAAGTCACCAAACTTGTCTCAGCCCAGGATCTTTATCTGTGAAGGGGTGATAATAATAACACCTATCTCAGGGTTGTTGTGAGGATCCAGTGAATTAACATAGAGTGCTGTGCAAATCTTAATGTTCTAGAAGTTAGCTATTAGTATTACCACATTTTCTTTTTCTAAATATCTTCTGGATCCTCTTTTTTATTAATACCTTTTATTTGGAGCTTGGGGGATGTCTTCCTGGATCTCAAATTTTATTTCATAAAGGAAATAAAATCCTGCTCTTCAGAGCCTCCAACATTTTTGGATTGCTTACCTTCTCATCTTCAGTTCCAAGCCTGCTGTCTCTATTCCCTTCTCATTAATTGACTTGCCTTCTGCTTAGCATGCTGATTTCTCCTTAACTCCCCATCCCATTTATTTTATTTTTTAACTCCAATTTTATCCAAACAGATTAAAGCAGGGTGATGACTATTATTCACAAGAAATTCACTATTAGCAAAATACCACCAAGATTCCTCCCACAAACCCATGCTTCCTTGAAGTGTGTGATTAGGGAGGGTGGGGTAGAGAAAAGGGGAAAGAGAGGAATAATCAATTGTAAAACCTCCAATTACTTTTAAAGCAGTTTGAAAAAAAAGCAGAATAATTTTCAGTATCTCCTGTATTATCCTTCCTATGCCCCAAAATGAGCCCTTTCTCACTGTCATCTAATCTCCAAAAGTTTTTAGAAGCCATTGGCAAAATATTAAACTGTTCATAAAAATAAGCAAAATGATAACACATTTAAGTAAACATTTAAAGTCTGTCCATTTTCCTTGACTAGACCCTCAGTAAAAAGCAGTTACCAAAGTACCCATAAAACTGTTACCTTGATACACGTTGATACTTTGGTTCTATATCAAACATTTACTCCTCTCAATTTCAATGAAGACAGAGGTGCTTTTTTCCCCTTTGTTTGCTTGTTATTTGCTTACTTGCAAAGAAAACAGCCTAGTGTGGAATGGATATTTCTTTGAAAATGGGACAGAAGACATAACAGAATATTAAAGATTAAAAGGATCATAGGGACTCCATTTTGCTGATAACAAAAATAAGGTCCCAAGAGGTAAGGGCAAATTGCCCAAAGTCTCTGTCTGGTTAGTTAGTTAGCAAGGAAGGTGAAGGAACTGGGGATAGGACCCTGGCCCTGGAATGCTTGGTTCTTTTCTTTTTTTTTCTTAGATGTATCTGATTCTTTCAGTGAGAGAGCCGCCTAATGATCCAAGAGCCCCAATGTCTCTCATCTTACCTCCAGACAATAGAAAATCTTTTTTAAGGATTGTAATATTCTTCACTCCTGTAACATGACTGGCATGCTAAAATTATGCAGACCTCACAGGGGACCCTTCTGCTGACAGTTTTTCTGAAGTATTACTGCATTTGGAATATTATTTTGTGTTTTTTTTTTCTTCCTGTTCGTCTTGAACACACAAAATGAATGACGGAGGTAGCCTTTTTCTGTAGGAAGTAAGCAGATGGTGTCACTCCCAGATTATAAATGGTCAAACAGAGACCCAGAGAAGCATAGTCCTGGGTATTTAGAGTACAATTCCAAGGTTATTTTCATGGTTTATGCCATAGCCTTGAATCAGTTGGAAATATGGCTGTACATGAAGTCCTAGGAATCTTGTTTGGAGTGTATGGTGTGCTTCAGGCAGTCTTCCAGAAATAGTACTTGCACTGTCTGGCTGGCTCTCTGTTGTCCTAAATCCATGCAAAAATGTATTTTCTAGTGTGGTCCTCATGCTCATCTGTAGGCTTTTCTATTCGGAACCCATTATTTTTGTGCTTATTTTCTTGCTCCTTAACTCCTGTGCAGAAATACCCTGAGAATGAACACTGGTCCGGAAAAAGGGGTCTGTTTTAGTCCTGGCTTAACCCTTCCCTTGAAATCCTAAAATAATCTTTCGTATAGTCATGTGTCCAAGTACTGCAAATATTTTTGCCATATGGAAATCAAAAGCCATCAACTTCATGTATCAACTATATGAATATTGAAAATCAACATAGAACCAATGGAACTAAATATTACATACATTTCAGTGACAAAACAAATCACAAGAAAATATCATAGATGTTGTATATAAATTAATAAGGAAATAGTTGCTTTGTTCCCATTCATTGATTATATGCTTTATGTCTGTGTCCCTATTCCATATTATAGAGTCCTGTACCATCAATTTCTTCATCGGGCTAGCATTACCTCAGACCAATCTTTAATTTAGATAGCACAATGTCATTAACTGGATTCTATCCTCCTAAGGCCTTCTACTATCAGCATGTTACAATATACCCTGTAGCCTTCCTGGGCCAGATGCTGACAAACTGTATTGTATTTCTTAATTTTGCCAGCTCTGGCTGATTGGATGGCAGAATATTTGTTTTCAAAGGGTATGGTAATGTCTGTGATAGTGGTAGTATAGTTCTTATTGTTCAAGATTATTAAATCCAGTTTTAAGGCCTTTCCCAGTTCTGGAAATGTCAGATTTACCTGCATCTTACTTCTTTCCAGGACTTTGATAGCTTTGACTAGTCTATTTAAAAATAGCATCCTACCATCTAATAGCCCCACTCAGTTGAGGACTATGGTGATAGAGGACATGTGAGAGTGTTTCATTGGATGCCCTAGCATTTGTCTCCAGGGCCTAATTTCTTGGTCTGCCCCTTTCAATGAGACATAGTCCATTCTGGCTCTGTGAATGAAACACCAATCTGTATATTAGGAATGTTTTTAATTGAGTCTGCAGTCATGGAGGTTCATTTCCTCATGAGTGAAACATTATTAGTTAATTACAATTATGGATAGTGTAGTCACTACCTCTTTGGAGTCAGCTTAAGATGAAACTTAGATGAAAGCAGGGAGATGTGTCTTTTCAGTTTTCTCTATCCTGTGAAGCCATAGGAGGTTTAGTTTAGGCATTAGATTATAACTGTCGGCTCCTTAAAATTCCACATTGTGAAGGATTGAAGAACCATCTACTGCATCTTCATATCTTGTACTTATCTAGTTCTTCATGTTATCCTGCCCATTAAAATGTAAGTTCCTAGAGGTCTGGGATCCTTTATTTTCATTTCTTTGTATCTCCAACTCTTAGTAAAGTTTCTGGCACATAGTAAGCTCTTAAAAACGCTTGTTAATTAATTGGTCAGAGATTTAGAACTAGAATGGATAGTAGAGTCCATCACATTCATCCTTTCCTCATGTCAAATATGACGAATCAGGGGCTAAGACAGTTAATTGACTTACCCAGGGCCACACAGCTAGTAAGAATATCATACAAGATTTGAACTCAGGTTTAATGACTCCGAGTGCAATCAATGCCCAACAACTCTGTCATAATGCACTTTGGTAAAGCTCATCTTCTCTTGTTTATAAAGGTGTAGCAATGTTCAGCTAGTGAGCAAACCATGAAAAAGGAAATGCCAGAGGGTGCTGAGGGGGAATGGTGCAGATTAAAAGTTTCAATGAGACACAAATAAATTCAAACATCAATTATCTGATATAGCATCTATTCAGATAATCATGGCTACATACAACACATATCATTTTCTGTTCTAATTCCAATTTTATAATCAATATTAATTCCCATTTAATTATCAGTAATCTTTATTGCTAGCTCCTTGGGATATTTTTCCCTGTATAAATCAGAACAACTCCTCACTCCTTCATGTCTCCACATTGTCAGACTTCATAAGTGGGGCAGCATGTACTCTGTCTTTAAAAATTAATTGACAATGAAGACAAATTTGCCAGGTTCCTGCTTCAAGCATTTTGTTCAAATTTGAAGGAGCAGCATGTTAAATATTAGCATGAATTCTATGGCATTTTATATTGCCAGTAGCTTGTTTAGAATATTCCGTCTGAGCTGCGTACGGATGAGGAAGGATGGAAAAGCTGATTTTCTGGCAAAGAGTGCTGAAATCTTGCAGGAACAGTGAGCATAATGTCAGAGGTTCCCTTGTGAATATGCTTTTGATGCATCTCCCTGCAGTTAGATATAATTAAAAGGGCCACTTGTCATTAAATAGAACATCAAGTAGCCTCCAAGCTCATCCAGAATTTTACACACACACACCCCCACACACACACACCCACACACACACACGGATGTATGTATCTGTATGTGTATTTAAATCATCAAACCAACTTCTTATATCTAAACTGCAAACATTTTTTTTAAATGAGCTTCCATTAAAACTTTCAATGGTTAGGGTTCTATCATTATATTGTCCTTTCACCATTGACTAATTTGTTTGGTACAATGCCAGAGTCACAGTCTCTACTCCTGCAAAAAGTTGTTCTGTTGAAAGGTTTCAGCTACACACGGGGTTGGGTGGTTGGATAAATCATCACCCACAGTGGAAAGAAAGCCAAGTATCGCAACATATACTATTGACTTTATAGATTAAAGACACCATACTTTATTTGTTTAAAATTGTTTAGTGGCCTCAAAGCAGATGTCACTACTACCTAACTCAGCTCCAAGATGACAATTAAGGTGCATGGGGTCTGGAATCAGAAGGTCTTAGTTTGCCTTGTAGCTCTTGGGGACTTTTTCTTGATTGTATCCTAATTTCTTTGAGAAGAATTAATTCTTGTTTATTTTCCTTTGTTCCCTACCACCTACCATGGTGTTCTGCATGGAGTAGGAAGGGGAGGCACTGGGAAAGACATTGTATCAGCAAGTAGAGTAATTTTCACCTAACCCTACCTTCTTTTTGCATTTTCTAATAAACTATTGTTTAATTATCAGGAGTATTTATTAATGGATCAGCAAACAAGGCCTTCCCAATGTCTCTAAGAGAATTTAAAATAACAAAAAGAATAGCAGATTAATAAATTAAAGAGAAGCTAGGTATTAGGATGTGGGGAAGAGGATAGTTAAGAATCAAATAAAATATTTTGAATTTTGGGAGCCAGGGACCAGAGCAAGTAAGCAGGAAGAGAAATCTTGGCTAGACTTGAGAATGGAAGCAGATTTCCCAAACTTGAAACTCAAATCTTTTGAATAGACAAATATAAATATTAATATCCAGGCATTGACCACCTGCTCGGAAATTTGGAGAGTAGCTTGAGGGCACTGAGAAGTTAAGTCACTTGCCCAGGGTCACACAGCTTGTCTATGTAAAAGCAAGGGATCCCACTATAGAAGAGTAATTGTGAAACTTAAATATAAATTCTAGTTATTACTACTGCCCCAGCTAGGTAGTTCCATGAAGTGCAATGAGTTTTGTACTTGGAGATAAGAAGGCCCAGACTTGAATCTTGCCTCAGACATGTCACTTACGAGGTGACCTTGGACACATCACTTAACTTCTCTCAATCTCAGTTTACTTAACTGCAAATTGGCATAATAATAACACCACATCCTGTGGTTGTTGTATCAAATGACAGATTAACTGTAAATATTCAAACTTTAAAGCTCTATATACAAGATAGCTATTATTATTATCAGAGGCAGGTAGGTGATGCAGTGGAGAGAGTACTGGGCCTGGAGTCAGGAAGACCTGAGTTCAGATTTGGCCTCAGATTTCACTAGCTGTGTGAACCTGAGTAAATCACTTAATCTCTGTTTGCCTAATCCACTGGAGGAGAAAATGACAAACCACTGCAGTATCTTGGCCAGGAAAACCCCATCTAGGGTAATGAAAGGTCAGACACCGTTGTGCAACAAGAACAGCAGTTATCATCGTCATCAATCACACAGCTTGTTCAATTTCACCTTTGTTTGATTGGCTAGACTTCTTTATCCGTTCTGTGTCTCCATGATTATCCACCTGAAACCTGCACATTGTTTGTAGCCTCCTGTTTATGCCCGCCTTAAGCCTTTTGTCTCTTTGCATCATGAGACAGGAAACGGTCTCTTTGAGAAAGATACAGACTGTGTTGTCCTACCTACCTGCCTAACCAGTGTTACTGCACCTGTCGCTATTAGACAATATCCCCCTCCCTAACTCAATTTCACAAAGAACAGGAACCGAGGGAGAAAGCTATAAGTCACAGCAGTGGTTGAATGTAAATGAAGAGCAGAAGCAGGGCTGATAACTTTAACGAGCCTCAACCAATAGCAATGTATTCTTAGCAGTTTGTTAATAAAAGCTTCACAGGATACATTGGATTTTACTAATTCAATCTTTATTATTCGTTAAGCATACTTTTATTTAAATAAATTTGGCCACCAGCCCCCTGCTGGGCTGACAAAGCACTAATGGGATGGTGGATATTTGAAATCTGCCATAATTATACCCATTCTGGCTATTAGTTTATTTGCTGTGGCCGGCTGATGACTTAAGAATATCCTGTGCTAAATAGGACTTAATTTGGAATTCATAAGAGCTAGGCTGGGAAGAAGTAAGTAAATACTCCATATGTCTGTTCTATTAAAAACAGTTACTGAAAGGAAAGAGAGGTATAGGGGGATGCCAAGGATTTTGAGATATTTCTTTGGTTTAACATGTTGCTTGTGTATAAAACATTAATTTTAAAAGCACAGAATTGGCCAGGTTCTTGATATTTCAAGGGAAAATCCCCCTGAGATAGATTTTTCCAATGATATTTTGGAGAGAGGCATTAGCATCACTATTGTATCTACATTCATTCTTAAGGAATGGGGTGGGGGCAATCTATTAGTGTAATGATCTTACATGCAGAAAATACATTTGATCTTTACTATAATTACTAATAATAGGATTAGGATAGGATTAGAAGTTAGAATGTAAGATACAATTTACTGTTAGAATCCCAAATTGACTGAGTAAGATAGATCTCTGAAGTCTGATTTTATTTTTAACCTTAAGATCGATGCCTATTAAGGAAGATTTGGTAGACATGAGCTTGGGCTTTTTAAGAACTAGCTATGTCATGTAACACCAAGGATTTTTCTCTACTCCATTAGCTTTTCCCAGTTCAAAAACCTCAACTCTTAATTCAGTGAGATCTATGTTTACGTGGAATAGCGAACTTTCAATAAAAAAGTAGGTGCTGAAGAGAGTTGGAGGATATATTGTTTCCCAGAAAGAAGAGAGATAATCAAATTCATATGATGTTGGATTATGTTGTAACCGTATTGTGTCCTTTGCCTTTTATCTATAATGCTTCACTGTCATTTCCACCATATGAGGTAAAGATCCCTGAACCAGGTTGCCTTCTGTCCTATACATTTAGAAAATATTTTTCAGTTTCTTCTTTCCTTTAGTACAACGATTTAAATTTATTAAGCATCTGCTTTGTACACATTGCCATGACAGGCATTAGAGGCAGAAATATAAATAATATATAGCCCTTACCCCCAGAAGCTAATGATATATTTTGGGGATAAGACTTATATAGAAGAAAATATAATTTAAGGTGGGAAGTGTTAAGTACAAAAGAGAGATACAAAAGTCCTATGAGGTGTTTGAAGCAAGAGAGATTGCCAGACAGCTGGGAAAGGCTTCTGCCTCCCCACCTACCCAAATACCAATCTAATTGTGCTTTTGAGAAAAACAGGCTCATCACAGGGCTATAGGTCTTTAGTCAGAATGGAAGGTCAATTTTATATAGTCTTCTTTGAAAGTAGAAAAGTTTTCCTATAAGATGCAGCAGTTATTTACCTTGATGACTGGATAGTCAGTTGGATTTATTCTGACTATTCCTTCCTTCTCTCTTCTACCTCAGAATTTCTTAACTTTGGGTTGTTAATCTTTTGTTTAATAGAAATTTTGATACTTGTATTTCATTATATTTTCTTTTGTAATCCTATGCATTTTATTTTGTATACTTAAAATATCATTCTCTGGTGTCCTTAAGGTTCATCATACTGTCCATAAGGTCCATATCACACACACATACACACAGTGTTTACGAACCCCCATTTTAACTATTAAAGTCCATTTTTAGGAGTATAGAAGCCTCTTAATCTATGTCTTTGGAACAGCACAGGGATGAATGGCATACAGATACATTCTGCTGTGGTCAGACCACGTTGGGAAGGTTATATTAAGTTTGGAAGGATATTGATAAGTTGAAACAAGTTAGTGATGAGGATGGTAAGGTAAGTCTAAACCAGGACATATAATGATATGTTGAGGGAATTTGGGATGTTTAGGTTGGAGAAAAGAACACTTGAGTGGGGCACTATAGATATCCAAGTATTTGAAGGTCTGCCATATGGATGACTTGTTTTGTTTTGTGAGGTCCGAGGGAGCAGAATTAGGACCATTGACTATAACTCATAAAGAAGCAGATTTTGGTTCAAGGCAAGGGGAAACAAACAGATAAATTTCCAAACAAATAGAAAGACACAAAAACGGAAGGCTTGCCTCTAGAGGCAGTGTCTCTGAATCACTGGAAGTCAGAGGCTGGATCAACGCTTGTCAGGAATATTATAGAGAATAACACTGATCTTGTATAGTTTGGATTATATAGCCTGAAGTCTCTGTGAATATGACTTGGCAATCACCTATGCAGCTTTGACAAGATAGAGAAGGAACAATCTTCATGAGAGACCAAATAACCAGGCTGACACTTCCTCAACTCTCTTTCCTTCCAACCACTAACCTCCTCCTTAGCTTCCTTTGAGTTCCAAGTATAATCCCACTTTTCAAAGAAAACTTTCCCCAACTCCTCTTAATTCTAGTGCTTTCCTTCTTTTAATTATTTCTCTTTATTATGTATATAGCTTGTTTTGTATGTATTTGTTTGGATATTTTCTCTCTCATTAGACTGTAAGCTCCTTGAAAACAGGGGCTGTCTTTTGACTTTTTTTGTATCCCTAGTGTTTAGCACAAGTCCTGGCGCATAGTAAATGCTTGATAAATGTTTGTTGATCTCCCTCTCTCCCCCTCCCACCTCTTTTTTCGATAGATGGTAGAGATCTACCCAATTGTCTCACATTGGGGGCAGCTATGTTACACAGTGGATAGAGTGCCAGGGCTGAAGCTAGGAAGATTTATCTTCTTGAGTTCAAATGTGGCTTCAGACACTTACTAGCTGTGGAACCCTGGTCAAGTTGTTTAATCCTGTTTTCCTCAGTTCTGCATCTGTAAAACGAGCTGAAGAAAGAAATGGCAAACCATACACGAATTAGGTCATGAAGAGTTGGCCATTATTGAAAAAACTCAACAACAACTCTCTTATGGAATATGTGTATAAGGTATATGAAAAAAAGATTTAATCAAGCACTTTGAAAGACTTTTCAATTATTATCACTAATTAAAAACATTTTGTGAAGTTAGCATAGTATCATGTGGAGAGGAAGCAGATTCAGTGGCAGCTCTCTGAGACTTTCTAATCCCAAAACATACCTAGACAGAAATGTTCAGGAAATCAGGCAATAAAACAAAAGATTATTCAACAAAATGTCAGCTTCTTCCTCTTTTGTTTTACATTGTTTTATCTTTGTATCCCCAAAACCAGCTTAGCATCTTGCCATTAGTTAATAAATTTGTTTGAATTGAGATAAAATTAATTGAAACCACGAATATATCAGTAAATTACAATATACCAGGTCTGTGGCATAGTAGATAGAGAGCCTGCCAGGGAGAAAGGAAAACCTGAGTTCTGATTTCTACTGGTTATGTGGGCAACCAGTATATGTCACTTAATTTGCCCACTTCATGCCTAAGGCGGTAGTGCCCTAAGAATATAAGTTAAAGGGAAGGTGCCAACTTGAATTGGTAAGGTGAATTCCTCTCTGGGAGTTCCTTACACAAATATAATCCCTCACCTGTTCAAGTTAAGGGCAGATATATTTCTACAGCTCCTGAGTCAGGGACAATTAGGATTATAAAATCTTACTTGTCAGTGCTTTACTTCCCCTTAGTTGCTCTTCTAGTTTATAAATGTCTTATAATGAGCTATAATCATATAGTCTCTGATGGGGATATCATCACTGAGGATCTTTCCTTCACAAATAAGGTTCTGTCCAGACATTGGGGAGGTGTCAGGGCCCTTCTCTGCCTTGATCTTCACCTTGAGCACCTTTGCCATTGCCCCTGCCTGCTCACGAGAATGCTTCTGGTTATGGTTGGCAATAAAACTCACATAGTCTGGATTTCTACTCATGTGAGCGTTCTCCTTTAAGAGACCCACTGAAAACAAGAGTCATGTATAGTTCAGGACTCCAGGTGAGAAGCATTAAGAAAGTCTGCATTGTATTCAGTGAGGACTTTTGTTTCTGGCCTCCTTCTGAATGTGCTGTCCCAGGTCCAGTAGTCTCTGTCTCTCAGGTTTTGAGCTCCATGGGAGCTCCATAGTGTGGAGGAAAAACTCTGCATTAAGAGAAAAGAGGACCCAGGGGCATCATTTGGAAAGGTCAGTGCAAAGAGCAAGCTTTCAACCAAGGAGTTCCGGGTGGGGCCTTCTCCCATTAGGAATAACTGAATCTGGAGGAAAAATCCCTCTCCCCCTAGGGTCTAATTTAATATTGCAGTGACTGATCCACTTAATGACTACTTGATTTGGCTGGTGCATTGGTTGCCCTTTTCATTAATAATGAATCTATGGTAAACAAATGTCTCATATTAAATGCCTCTTAAAAGTGTTTAGTATCTGTTGCCAGAGAGCCTATTATCTAGGAAGAAATAGTTGCACACAAACCCAGTTTAGAGTATATAGTAGCTCTGTGGCATCAGCCCATCACGGAAACCAGGGAATAGCTGTCTTCAGATAACTCCAGCGAAGCACTGGGAAGAACACTGTATGGGGTATTTTTCTATAGGTTATGAAATCATAGACACACAAGAATTTATATTAATACGAAATGGCTTCTGTTCAGTAGAATCAAGTATGCATGGGCCTTGGAGTCATGCCATCTATCCCTTGGCTTCCAAGCAGGGCTATATTAAGCCTCCAATGGAAGAGATTCCACATGAGTTTTTAATCATAAAAGTTATTTGCATATTATTTGCATAAAATGTGTCTTTATGTCTTTCCCTACTAACAGAGCAAAAACAAATAGCTCATCATTTCCATTGATTTCGTTTTTTTATTTTTTTTCCATTGATTTCTTATCTGTTATAAGCAGAAGCTCACATCTTCACTCTTTTCTTGTTTTTCTCTACCATTTTTCATAGGGCATTTTACTCATCTCTCCAGTCCATACTTGACATACACTTCAATGTTTGCATTGCCTTAGGGAGCTTCTACATCCAAAATCATAAAATTATTTGTAATAGTAGGAGTGGGCATTAATGGTGTCCTAGTATAGTGGGAAGAGAGCTGGGTTTGGATTCAGAGGACACATGTTCAAACCTTGGCTTTTCTAACTTAACTTGTATCATAAAATTATTTGTAATAGTAGGAGTGGGCATTAATGGTGTCCTAGTATAGTGGGAAGAGAGCTGGGTTTGGATTCAGAGGACACATGTTCAAACCTTGGCTTTTCTAACTTAACTTGTATCATCTTGAGCACGTCCCTTAACTCTGAACTTCAGGTGTCCTGAATTTCTTAAATGAGGGAGTTGAATTAGTTTCAGAAGGGGTTCTTAAACTTTTTGGGTATCATGCACCCCTTCAGCAGTTTGGTGAAACCTGTGGACCTTATTCTCAGAACAATGTATGTAAATTAATAAAATAAAATATATAGGAGTATAAAGGAAAGAAAAAAAATATTCTGTCTTACTCTGTCATGAGGATAGATGGGAAACAGATCTTCACTGTCTTAGCATTTACTGAAAGCCTAGCATTACAGGTGTGCAGGAGAAATAATCACAGTGGTTCCTTAAAATTCCCTCAGTGATACTCTTAGATGGACATGTAATAGTCCCATACATGTACTAACCTGCATTTCACTCTAACTTATTTCCTCTTGTATTTATTTTGGATGGTATTTTCTGGTCACTTTTCCAATATGCCAACACTGTTTTGAACTCTATATGTATACTTTTCATAGTATGGTCACCTGCAAAATTCAAGAGCTTTCATTCAAATGTGTAAAACTCAAGAAATCTCTGTGTGTGTGCATGTGTGTGTATGAGGCAAAAATACATACTTTGGTCACTGAGAACAAAACAACATTTTATATGAGAGAATTCATAACAGCTGTGGGATTTCTAAGGCACCATCGATATTAGCAATATATCTTCTTAGCAACACACTTTTTCCTCCGGGCCATTGGAGCATAATATTCTAACCTTCTTCATAAAGCTGTTAGGCAGAGGTATGGAATCATTCCTTAGATCCAAATGTGGAAGAGTCAAGGATTCAGGAAGTGAATTATAAAACTGGACTGATTTAGGTGTAAAATGAAATTGCACCGGAATAAATTCAGTCCACTGAGTCAATGCAATCCTAGATTTAATGTAGTTTGAAACTATAAAACTTTCACAGTTTTAAGCTATGAAAGTAAGGGATGAATTCCCCTAAACAACTTGGTTGCTTTTTTTTTCTTCTTGGTCACGGTTCATTTTCTTTAAAGGTGTAAATTGAGAGTCACTTATCTTGTCCTTTTCTGTCACAAAAGTGTGCTTAAATTTTCTGTCGCCTGATGAAGTTCAAAATACGAAAGATTATCTATTGATACTATCAACTGATCTAAGGATTTCCATTTAAGGTTCTCATTTTTATTAGCTTAACTAAACTCTACATATAGAGGCTACTGATTGCCTTTCCCCATGTGACATCTAGGGATGGATGACACCATGCTGACACACATCCTTTTGATGCCAGTTCCTTGTTCGTTCCTTCAAGCATTCCCATCATTCAAAGCACTGGCTGCATCCACCATAACGAAAGATTACAACTTCCAGGGTGACTTGCACAATGTTACTTATAATGCTCTTAAAACAAACCTGCCATAACTTTAAACATGTTAAACATGTGAGGTAGTGTGAGGTGGTAGCTAAAGAGGAGACCTCAGATAGAGTAAGGAACACTTTCATTGAAATTCCATTTCTCCCTGTCAACTCTCAAAGATTATAAGTTGCAGAGCAGGTTAACTTAGAATGGTTGAAAGAATTGTCTCATTGGGAGCTTCTTAAAATAATGAAATAACAGTTTTCTTTCTCAAAAAAATTAACAGTAGCTAACATTTATAATGAACTTATGGGTTATATACAGAACTTGATATGCATAATCTCAATTTATCTTATAAACAAACCTGTGATCGATCTCTCTCTCTCTCTCTCTTTCTCTCTCTCTCTCTCTCCCCTTTTCCCCCCCTCTCTCTCCCTCTATTTGTCTTTCTACCTGTCCTTATATCTGTGTACCTCTGTTTATTCATCTTTCCTGAATAAGGAAAAAAAAACCCTCCAAAGGCGTCCAGGAGGAGAGCCCTAATAGATGCTTGCTTTAATATTAGAGCTTTGCAGCTAGATATGGACTCTGGGAGACAAAAGGTTCGGTGGTAGAAAGGTATAAAAAGATATTTCTGCCAGATGGATATTTAAAACAAGTGAACAAACAAATCTTAAGTAGTTAAGATTTTATTGAATCTGCCACTACCATCTATCATCAAGGCAAAGGATATGAGATCACCTTTTTCTTCTGTACACATGCCTCCCACCAGGACATACTTGAGTGTTTTTTTTTAATTAAAGCTATCTTTCATGCTCCTTTTCACTCAATTTCACCTTGATTAAGCTTTTGGTGGAAGCAGTTTGAACTATATATAAACTCCTACGAATGGACAAAGGTCCAGTGCACTACGGAAAATGGTCTTACCATATTTTCTCAGAAAGAGTATAGGAATCTGATTTGGAGTCAAAGGACATGGGATCAAACCCTGATTTTTCTACTTTGTGACTTCAGGATAATTATTAATGTTTCTGGGCCTAAGTTATTGAACCTGATGACCTTTAAGGCACCTTCTGGCTTAAAATCTATGTTGCTATGATAATACTAATGAATAAAATCATAGCAAGATTTTGCCCTAGAGTAATAAGTATAGTAAAATCACATGGATTGAGGCAGCAATGAGTGCTGAACCCAGAGTTCACATCCAGCCTATGGCATTTAATAATTATATGACTCAACAAGTCACCAAATCTCTGCTTCCCTTCATTTCATCATCTGTAAAATGAGGATATTAATAGCACCTACTTTCCAAAGTTGTTGTTAGGAGAAAAAAAGTGATAATATTTGTAAAGCACTTTTAAAATCTTAAAATGCTATAAAATGCTAGCTATTATTATTTAAAAGTCCTTTACAACCAAAAAGTTAACCTTAGTCAAGCACAATTTGTGCATTTTTACAGATATATAAACTGAGTCATGAATATCTTTTCTCATTTCACATGTGTTGTTGAGTACATGTGGAATTACTTTTTGGGTCAAGTGATTTATTGTCATTTCTTCTCTAGTGAATTATATTTCTCTTTAATAGCCTGTAACATTATCACTTACATTGGTGTGTTTTTCCCCAGTTGTTTTTCATATCCATTCACCTCTTTTCCTCCAAACATGTTATTATCGTTGTAAGATGCACAACACTTGCTGAATAGACTCCAGAGGCACCAAGTTTACTCTAAAGCAAATTCAGAAGTGAATACAGATGAATGTGAAGCCAATATTTAGGCAAATATTTGTAAATGTGCATATTATCTTGTCATGGATGAAAAAGCAGATGTTTAAAGCCAGGTGCAATCATTAAATCACAGGACTTCATTTCAGTCTCCACTCATCCTTAAAAAAAATATCAATAGCCTTCCATAAAGTGACAGTAATCACTGTTTTGCAACCTGAAATGAAATTCCCATATTTCCCTTCTTATACATCTGGCAACTTGACCTCCAGTCTTTTACTTATTTATCTGCCATTATTTCTACAGCTGTATGGAAGATTACTTCATTAGTAGAAGCAGAAATAGACATTGGCCATTGTCAACATTATCTCACTTGTGCTGGGAAAAAAAGTTCTTTTTCATAAGGGATGAAAGAAAATCAGACCTAGAAAGATGTTTTCCTTCATTATCTCATTAAGGATATATCCTGTGTATGAAAGGAATGATATGTGTTGAATTTAGGGAGCAACTCTCTGTCAGAAAAATTGAAAGAAATTAGTGGGATGCTTCTGCTAACAATGATAATTAATTTGCATTTTAATTTCTTTCAATAATTTTAAAATTCCTTTTATTTGTAATTCTTCTGGGAATAAAATGGCTGTGTGTGCAATTGTTAAGTGCTTATTGCATGCCAAATACCATACTAAGAATTGAGAATGCAAGTTAAAAGTATAGACATTGCTTACTTTCACAGAGTACATATACTAATTGGCAGAGAACACACATATAGAACGGCTCACCTACTGGGCAAATGGAAAAGTTGAGTAGCACTTAAAGTGTTGCAGCAGGGCCAGTCACAAGAACTAGGGCAGGGATTCTTACTCTTTCTGTGTGTCATAGATAGTGTTTGGAGTCTGGTGAAGCCTACAGAACTCTTCTCAGAAAAGTGTGTTTAAATTAGTCAAATGAAATACGCAAATGGAGACCAAATAACATTGAAATACAGTTATCAATTTAAAAAAATCATAGACTCAGTTAAAAACTTCTGCTGTGGGAGGATATTTAGCTTTTGCTGTTGGATTAGGAAGAAATCATGCGGAGCTCACTCAGGGATATTTCCACCTAGAACCTTATTTAGAGAATGGTGATAAAAAATTGCAAATTTGAGTTTATAGTATTTACACCGTAAAATGTGAGATCTGTAAGGCAATTTAGAGATGATCTGACCCAGCCATTTTCGTTTTACACTTATTGACTCTGAAGTTTAGAGAGATGAAGTGATACATCCAAGATAATAGAGCTAAGAAGGAAGAAATCTTGAACTAGATCTAAAGTCTGATCACTCTTGATTCAGTTATTCCTCTTAGGATGGAATAGTGTGCTTTAAAGATGCGTGTGGTATAACATTAAGTCCCATAAAAGCAGACAATTGGAAGATAGGGGTTACCTCTGGTTGAGCGGAATCATGGCAGGGTTAAAATGTAAGCAGATTGCAAGAAAGAGAACTTAAATCAAAGCCAAATAGTTACTATTAAATTCTTAATTGGAGTGATTACATTTAAAAATAAAAGAAGAGAATCTGTGTTGTTCAAGGGGAGAACAAATTGCTAGATTTGGAATTAGGACATGGCTTCATGTGCTTCCTCTTTCACTTTTCTTGAGCAAGTTACTTTGCCTCAATTTCCTAATATGTAAAGTGAAAAGGTTGGATTAAATGATCTCTAAGGTCTAAATTTGTGGATATGCATGACTTAAGAGGAAGAATTAGTATCTATGTTGATTATTAATGGTACTCCTCTACTTCTAATCTTCTACTACTTTCCTTTCTTTTTCTTCCTCTTATTTCTCCATTATACTTCCACTTCTCCTTTTCTCTTCTCTCTTGTTTAGGTTTACCAGTGGCCCAGTGGCCATTATTCAGCCCTGCTGCTGAGTCTCAGGGATATCAGTTTTCTCAAAATGTAAACTACATTTGGAACTTACCTCCAGAAGTTTTCTTGTGATACATTTCAGCCTTCTAGGCATCAGAGTACCATGCTCTAGGCCAGGAAACTAGATGTGCTGGAGCACTCAGAAGTCACTTGCTGCACTTAGGCAGACGAATAATTCTTCTTGGCCATTAGGGTGACTAACATACTAACAGGAAATAATATATGAACTGAAAGTCTCAGACCCATTACCTTCAGCCACTTGGAGATTTTATGATTCCCGTTTACAACCCATCGGGATAATGCAATGCAAATAATCTCCTAGAGGAGGCAGCCACTGAAAGGCTCTATTAATTCATCATAAACACACAACAGACACAGACACACACATAGACACACACGTGTATGCCAGAAAGAGTTGTCATTCCTTTAACACTAAATATTTTTAGCTTAATTGAAACGCTGCAGCCTAATTTCCCAAATGTCCCAATATAGCCAGATGAACAAAATCCTCTAAAGGTAGCTGGTTAATGAACATTGGTTTAATGTCAGCCCAATAATACCATTCATGTGTTTTCCTCTGATAAAGCAAAGAAGGCTTCTAATTAAGAGAAATTTGCTAGAAAATGGCTCCTCTAGGGTTTTCCCATAATAAAGAGTTGGTTCTCGGTTTGAAGTTCAGGCCTAGTGGTGACTGACAGCTTGTAGGGCTTAATGGCATTCAGCATCTTTAATCTCCCTGGACATAATTATGCCAGCAACTTTACTGAGAGGGGGCCTCTTACTGAGGACCCTATTGGAAATTTACTGCTACCCAATTTTATCTCACAAACAATGTGTTAATGTACCCACATTTGCTGTGCCCCTGTCATCAAGGTGGCAGATAGCAATATCCCACTTCAAATCAGAGAAAAAGAACTTTCGCTCATAACAGAAATTGTGCTCTTTGCATTTTTACTATCTAATTCTTCTTCACTTTGTGGGAGTTCGAATAAAAGATGAGTCAGGACAGGGCCATTACTTTCTTTGACTGCCTCAATATATCAAAACCTTGCATACTCTCATGAAAAGTTCCCTGAATGGGGATACTCTCTTTTACAGCTAAGCACCACCTGTGAAATTGAGACTAGCCAGGAAGTCAATGGGTGAAAGGAGTTTCTAGCGCAGTGGGAAGGAGAGATGATGACACCTCTCAGATAACTTTCAAAATTTAATAGAGTTCTTTTCATAGTGGAACAAATGAGATGTAATTTTCATGCTTCCAGGCAGCATGAGATTCATGGTTAGTCCTTGGTGGGAAAAAATTGAATATATGTATCCCCAAATATTAGGTTGGGAAAGACAGCTGTACTGGAGGATTTGAGATCATGCTGAATCAGACTCACATCTGTTTCGCTGTATGCTTCCCCAGTGCTCCTTCAATGCTTCAGTGACTTATGATCTCAGTGAAATGGGTGATACTTCCTTTGTTGCATATCACAGCTTTCTAAATCTGAGTGATTTTAATATAAGTTTCTGTGGCCAAAATAACTTTGTCACCTGGTGAATGTATTATTGTAATGAATATTGTAATGATAAGGTGCACTGAAGTTAACTAGCCAATCTTTGAGATGACATGTAATCTATTATAAAAACTTTTCTGCTTGTGTGCCTCTTCTGCTGATGTTTATGGTCTACTGATAGGGCCTTTGAGAACCAACCCACGGTTCCCTGAACACCATATGAGAATTTCATTCTACTGAAGGAAAACAATGTTCTCCCATTAATGTGAATACTAATTATATACCAAATAAATGTAACGTGATGTTGGGTAGCAGACACTAGCCACTAGTTGTTTGTGTGTTTGGCAGGATAGGGGAGGACCTGGAGAGGCATCTTATGGGAGCTTAAACACTTGAATTAAGGTCAATAATGCAATGAGGATTTATCAGGTCATGCTCATATTGTGATTGAGATCTTGGAATGAACATGGAATAGGATTGTTCCAGTTTAAAGAACTTTTAAGAATTATGCCAAATTTGGGAAAGAGGGGAATCCTTTCTTTAAAAGCAATAAAATGTTCCTTTCTACATAGAGACAGATTTTTATATAACTTATTGGATCTCTAGCTGAAAGTTGACCAAAAAAGTTAGGTTGACAAGATACGTACATTAAAGCTTACATGGAAACCCAGTTTTCAAAGGCAATACTTGTTGGTATTGTCATTTTGACTTAGCCTGTATATTATACCATATATTTTACGTAATTATACAGGATCCTGTTTGTGACTCACTGGTAACTTGAAAGAAAATCAGATAGTAAACCAAGTAAAAAGGTAGCATTAAATTAAGCTGTTATGGATCTGTGTATTAATATCATAAAATGTGAGTTAGGTGAGGAAGGACTTTTTGAGAAAAAATATTTTTAACCTGACAGGGTGCCTTTAAATATACTTCACCTTGAACAGCAATGCCACATTTTCATGACATTAATTACTTTCCCCTTCTGCCTTTTCTTTCACTCCTCTTTGTATTATTCTTTTAAAAGTGTATTTTTCATCAAAGGCCGCCTACATCCTATCGCTACTGCCAGGAAGCTTATAGTGAGCATATTGAAATTTGTTTTGCAAAAATTATCTCTTCTCCATAGCCAACTAGCTATGGGTAAGCTAAATAGAATGAACAATGAAGTTAATCTAGGCCAAAAAAGGCTGTACTTTTGTGTTTGTTTGTTTTTTTTAAACATATCTGTTTTTTTCATCCACCCTAGGAATTCCAAGTAAGAAAATTCCCTCCAACAATGCAGATAGGCAGCTAGTCTAAAATTGTAGTCTTAAGAGAGTTACATGTGACACTGAGAGCTTAAGTGATTTGCTCTGTGTCAGAGATGAGACTTGAACCCAGGACTCCCTAACTTTGAACCCAGCTCTTTATTTAGCTTCATTTTACCAGCCAAAAGTAAGTCCCATGTGAGGAGAGTTGGTTATCCTCCTATAAGTTTTGTCTTCTGAAAAGTGATAAGGTCAATGTGGCTATCAGAAAGGGAAGAATGGTCTCATTCTAGCTTGAGAGTTCTTCTGTTTGTCTCTACCTGTTTGGTAAAATTATTATCTACTATTTTTATCAGTCAATTCAGTCAATGAATCAACTAGCATGCATTTATTAAATGCTTACTACATCAGTCATTATTCCAAATATTGGTGATGATAATACAGAAGTGAAGGAGTCTCTGGCTTCAGAGAGTTTGCATTCCTATGGAAGGGGGAAATATATACCTATATAAACATGTAAAGAATATATACAAAGTAGTTTTGGGAGGGTTTGTACTAGCAACTTAGGATGTAGTAGTGTTGGTGATAAAGAGAAGCTTCAAGCAGAAAGTGATGGATGCACTGAATTTTACAGGAAATGAGGGAGCCCAAGAAGGAGAAGAGAGAAAAGAGAGCGTTTCAGCCAGCAGAGAATAAAGGGTGGGAGAATTGGGTCTAATAATAAAGGAGATAGTTCTTGCCTTGGGAAAAGAAAAAGGATCAACAGAGTTCTTATGAGTAAAGCAAAGTGGTCATCTCTTAAGTGAAGTAAATTCAAAATGATAGAATCATAATGTAATTAAGAGAAGTTTGATGTATCCTGGGAAATTCCAGAGGTGTTGAGACTAAATAACATACTTAGATTGTTGTTGTTAAGTTATTTTTCAGTTATGTCCAACTTTCTGTGACCCCATTTGGGGCTTTCTTGGCAGAGATGCTGGAGTGTTTTACCATTTCCTTTTCTAGCTCATTTTACAGATGTGGAAACTGAAGCAAAAAGGGTTAAGAGACTTGACGAGGTTCTCATAGCTAGTAAGTGTCTGAGGTCAGATTTGACCTCAGGAAGATAAGTCTTCCTGACCCCAGACCTGGTACTCTGCCTTTTCATATTTAGATAGTAGTGGCCCATGGCAGAGACAAAATAGCAGCCTGAATAGACAACTGGTTTGATTCAGGAAATCTTGGTGTAGAATTTCAGAGCTAGAAAGGACCATAGAGGTCATCTAATCCAAGACATCTACATTAGAGCAAGAATTCCCTATAGAACATCCCTGATAAGTGGCCATCCAGCTTCCCTTCTAAGATCACTAGGGATGACCAACTTCCTACTACCTTAAGAAGCCATTTTCATATTTTGGTGGCTCAGGATATTGAGAATATTTCCCACAAATTCAATCCATATGCACTTTTCTATTTCTTCTTCTTCCTAGTTTTGATTCTGTCTTCTTGGTAAAGCAAAATGTTTAATCTCTCCTCCACATAACAGCTTTTCAATGCCTACATAACTTTTATCCTATTATTGCTCCATCCCCCATCAAGTTTATTTTTCTAGGTCACAGTCCTTAACTTGGGGTCTCCTGACCCACCTCCCCCCACAGTGGTCTATGAATAGATTCTCGGGGGGCTGTGAATTTGGATGAGAAAAATATGTATATACATATAGATAGCTGGAGATTTATATATACATACATATATGTATTTAAATATCTTTAGTTTCCTTTGTAATTCTGTGTATTTTATTTTTGCAAACATTATCCTGAGGAGTCCATAGGCTTTACCAGATTATCAAAAGGGTCCATAGAAAAAGTTAGGATCCTTCATTCTAGAATAAGCTTTCCATTTCTTTCAAATAAATCCTGTATGAAATGGTTTGCAGTAATTTCTGCTTGTCCATATCCTTTCTAATATATGGCATAGAACACCAGATGTGGTTTGTCTAAGGCATAATAGAAGTATCATTATCTTTTTTCTATATCCTATGTTTCTATGAGAAGTGTAATAGTAGATCTTTTGGGGGCTATGCTATGTTATTGTTTCCTTATGAACTATCAGTCCATTAAAATTCGCCACATGAACTGTTGTCTATCCATTTCTCCTTAATTCTGAATTTTATACATGTTTTTAGGGCAAGTATAGCAATTTAGACTTATTACTATTAAATTTGATCTTAATTCATCCCATCATACTAGGATGTTAGGAAATTCTGTGATCGTGATTCTATCATTCTTAGCTTCCCCCACCCCAGCTTACTTCCACCTCTAAATTTGGTCAGAATACAATTTATTTCTTCTTTCAATTAATTTATAAAAAACACACAGAAATATATACGCAGAAGTTCTAAAGTATCAAATACAAAGCCCTGTGCAAATCACTTTCCAAGTTGGCATCAAATCATTAGTCTATACTCTTTTGAAACATTAAGTTTCTAACTGTAATATCACCAAGACTAAATTTCATCTCCTCCCCTCCCCCTACTCCAGGGATATAATGAAAAACTTTCTTCAGTATCATGCTGGAATTCAGGTATACACTATCAACAATATATCCCTGATTTGCCATTATAGTTATCCTGCCAGAAAAGGAAATGAAACTGATCTGCTGTAACTTAATTTTGATGAAGCCTCACACCTTTATGTAATCACCAATATTTTTTCTGAAGACTCTCAAAACAATCCTTCAGTTACAGGATAGGGGACTGGGCTTCTTATTTCACTGATATAGGGAACTCTTGCATAAGGAAACTCTTTTTGCAAGTAAAGATTAGAACCTTGTCTGCATCTTAGAAAATTTCCAAGACCACTGAGGGATTAATTGACTTGTGAGGGTCATACAGCCAATATGGATCAGAACTGGGAGTTGAACCCAGGCCTTCCTTTCTCCAAGAGTGGCTGTCTAGTCACTATGCCACAATTATGCTTTATTAATCTGGTCTAAATTTTGGCACAAATAAAATTCAACCTCTCTCGCCTTTTACTTTCTATGTACTGAGACCACATTTACCTGTTTTTCCACTGGCACAATTCTTTTCCTTTAAACCTCAAATGTCATCAACCAGAGATGAATAATTACATTCTTTCAAGTTCTTTTCATAACCTAGTAAATCTTCAGGGCCTACTGCCTGGAACTCATTGAGAGCTGCTAGGTCATCTTACTGTCTAGTGATCCTCCCTCAAAGGCTGTCTGCCATGCTGCACTCCTCTGGTTAGGTATTTTCTACCCAGTAGGGAATCTTATTGATATGCAACACTCCTACCACAACTCTTATGTAATCTATTCCTTTTGGAAAACATATTTCATTCTATTGCCATAGTCCAGGGGTCCGTTGCACCTTAACAGCTCTCAGATCTATCCATGGTATGTAGCCAGTTTTTTGTGTCAAGGTCTCTAAATCCTTTTGGTTATTACAAATTCGCTGCACATCTGGGTATGAATAGCTGAGTCTATTTTCTTTTTCACATTAGTGAGCATTCCCACTGCTATTCTTCCTTTTCTTGAGGACTTGTTGCTCTCTGTGACATCTGGATTAGTGGTAGTATTTTAGAAATTTTCTCCCTTCCCTTTAATTTCCAGTTTCTAGATCAAATCTGAAAGCATTGTAGAAAAAATATGTTCTTCCCTATCAATTGTGAACCTTAAGTCCTGATCCAGAAAACCAAATCTTAGTCTCTGACACTTTCTTCTTTATATACATATAAGTATGTGTATGTGTGTATATGTATGTAGCGTGGGTATACATATGTGTGTATATAAATATATAAAATATAAACATGTGTATGGTATATCTATACTTTACATATTTATATATCTGTATATACCTATGTATCTCTGTCTATCTATTTGTGCTCTTAGAGTCTCCAAATTCCTGAGAAAGCTTCATACATTTCTTTGAGTGGTATCATTTTCTCAAACATAAATTATCACAAGTGGACATTAGTAATCACATTTGAAAAGTTCTGGAGTCTCTTTATGATGTCCTACACAATCCACATTAGCACAAATCAATCAATCCACAAACAAAATGCACTTCCATTCTTCATATTAGATCAACATATGACTATATACATTACTCTTTTCAGGGAGTCACCAATGTTCAATCCTGGCTCTTCTTATGGCTAGTGTCAAATTTAGTCTTTGTTATTGAATCTATAGACACTTGTGATTTTGTAAATCACATGAAAAGCTTGTTTCTCTTCAAAAGTTCTAGTTCTATACTCTGGGGAAAGAGCATAAGGAGCTATTGTGTATCTCCAATGTTTCTTTGCCTTTTTTCTTGTATTTCTAATTTGTCTTCCATTCTGCCTCCTTCTTCATCTTCTGTTTTACCCTTGATGTGCTACTCCCGTTCTTTTAAGAAAGACTTTTTTCCCTCCTCATAAACTAGAGCGTACTACAGATGCATTTCTTTAGCATTTTTATTTTCCTCAGCTTTTGCTTACTTTGTGTGTGACTTTGGATAAGTCATTCAATCCATGTGGGCTAAAGTTTCCTAATCTATAAAATTATAGAGCTTCTGAGTTCCGTTTACCTCCTCATCAATGATCCTGTGACCCTGGTTAGGTTTGTCAACACACTTTTAAAAAATGATTCTGGAAGAAAGAAAAGCATAGTTCAATATTTACTGGTAACTATACCATTCATTTCGAACTCCAGTTTTTTTCAGTCTGAGGTATTTTATGTTTTGTTTTGTTTTTGTTTTTTACCTTCGGGGCAACCTTATGATATTAATTACCCCAGGAATTTGTCTAATGTTTCTCATGCCTGTGGATTGTTCTGAGGAACTTGTCAGTGTAACCACTAAATAAAATAACCCTAGAAGGTTTTTGGACTTGAAAAAGAAAAAAAAACTCATTGTTATTTACTCAGGTACTCAGCTGATTTATAATTAGCAACTTCCAGCCAACGCTTAATGGAAAAAATGAGGTTTATTCTGCAGTCATCTTGAATGTCAGAATTCTACCTTGTATCCATGTCTTTTCCCTCCTTCACTGTTGTTCCTTCTCTCTTTGCTATTCCAATGTCTTCTGTAACTGAGTGGTAATGTTAATATTTGAGGGTTTTATGTTAATACTCTAATCATCCATGGTTTTTATAAACCCACTGCCATTCTTATTAAATCTCAGATTTCAGCCCAGTAAGAGACATCATTGTATACTATATGGGGGCTGAGGTTAGAGCCTAGAAGAGGGGATTTTGAAGTCTGTCTCTCATATATCTGCTAGCTGAATGACCAGAAGCTCTCATTCACCCAAGGGATTCTTTCAGATAGAAGTCAGTAAACTACAGCCCACAGTTGGGCAAATTTGGCTTGCCACCTGCTTCTGTACAGTCCACAAGCTAACATGGTTTTTCTTTTTATATTTTTTTTAAATAAAGGTTGAAGGGGCAAAGATAAGGGAGATGGTTAGATCTATGACTTCATGGGCAGAGGGAACACTTAGGAAACTAACTCCTTCTATCAATACCTATCAGTGCCTTACTGAATTCGAGTTAAGGTATCTCACCTGGCACATGATGTACATATAAATAATAGCTACAATTCAGACCAACATAAGAGTGTATGGTATAGGAGTCCTTTCTACAGAAAGTTTTATGTAGCACAAATATCACTAAGATGGAATCTTATTACAAAGAATCTATTCATAAGAAAGATGTTCATTCAATGCTTAATACTGTTAGCATTTTTAAGCAGTTGTCTTTCTTTTTTTTAATCATTGTAGACTTCAGGAAAATAGTAGCAATGCATAGACCAACCTGATGTGTAAAGGCTTTTTACATAAGTTCAGGAGATCTAAATCATAGAATAATAAGTTTAGAGTTTGAAGGGATCTTAGAATTCATCTACTCTTAAATCCCAGTTTTTCAGGTACACTGGGAATCCAAAGGGTTAAGGCATTTCCCAAGGTCAAACAGGTAATAAATGGCAAAATCAGGATTTAAACCCATGTCCCATGATGTAGAAAATTCAATTTTCATTCCACTGTTTCATATTTCCATATTTCCTCTCAGTATTATCTAAGTTGAAGGCCTATTTTTATTTGTGAGCAGTATAGAAGGAATTAGTCATACACAAGTGTTTTTAACCACCCTTGTACATAGCAAATATCTTCATTAACATTGTTTTTGAATGTAAAGGACACACATATGTTAAGATGTGCATAGGCTTTGCTTTGTATGGTTTAGTTTGGTCTGGACTTAGAACTTCAAAGGTGTGGGAAGAACCCTGGTGTGGTACTTCCTTTCCCCATGCAGACTCAGCAACTCCTTTGTCATTTAGAGTTTTCAATATCTACTTGAGGCACTGGGAGGTCAAGTGACTTGCCTATAGCCAAATAGATAATATTCAGCAGAGATATTACACACACACACACACACACACACACACACACACACACACAAGCTACTGCATACAGTAGGGGAAAAAAAGTTACCAAATCTGAAAAAAAAATATAAAATGAGACATTTATTTTTGGGCATTGCCAATGTGAGAATTTATTTTGCTTGATTATGCATAGTTGTTACAAGTGGTTGGATGTTCTTTTCTTTTTTTAAATAGAGGGGTTGGAGGGAGAGAAAGTAAATGCTTGTTGATTTAGTAAAAAAAAAAATTTTTTAAAAAGAAAATATGAAAAAGAAGACATGTTTATGCAAGTATGGAGAAGATTAATGATTTGATTAAAGATATCAATTAAAAAAACTTTGGCTAAACCTTAGTCCTTCCATGAAGGGACAATTATGTGGAATTCACAAACATTTTAATTAATGATCTATAGAATGATTTTAAGAAGGTAGACTCTCCCCCTTAAGAAAAGTTATTTTTAAAAAAGTCTAAGTAGGACCTTAGTTGATGTATTTTCTAATGTACTATGATAACTGTGTACATATGTGTTTACATATATACATGTATATGCATATCTGTATGTATGTCTATATGCATACTGATTTACACACACACACACACACACACACACACACACACATACACACACATATACTCATTGATTTATGTTGAACTATTGGACTGACCATTGCTTCACCATAGCCTGTTTTTACAGCCATTCAATCAATGGTAATGTAATTAAATTTCATTTGATTAAAGCTCCTCTCTCCAAAATTCCCAGTGAGCTCAACGGCCAAATCCAAAGGCCTTTTTTCAATCCTCATTGTCCTTGACCTTTTTGCTGCCTTTGACATTGTTCATCACACTCTTCTCTTTGATACTCTCTTTTCGCTAAGGTTTTGGGACATCACTCCATCCTAGTTCTCCTGCCTAACTGGTCATTCAGGATTCCGTCCTGTGCCCTCTTTTCTTCTTCCTTTGTATTGCTTCACTTTTCGATCGTATCAGCTCCCATGGATGTACTTATCTTTTCTATGCTCATGAATTCCAAAACCCAATCTGTCTGCTCATTTCCCATATTGAATCTCCAATTGCCTTTCAAGCATCTTAAGCTCAATATATCTAAAACTAAATTCATCATCTTCCCCTCTTAACCCTCACCCCCCCAAGCCCCTCCCCTCTCAAACACGTGCGTTCCCTCTTACTGTAGAGGGCAACACATTTTCCCATCTTCTCAGACTTGCAACATAGGAGTCATGGATTCCTCATTATCTTCTACCACCACCACCCATATTCAATCTGTTGCCAAGAACCTTTGATTTCATCTTTGCCATATCTCTCGAATACTTCCCATTCTCTCCTCTGACACGGGTACCACTCTGTTGCTATCTCTCATCACGTCATACTAAGATTTCTGCAAAAGTCTGCCTTGGGTTCTGCCTGCCTTAAGTCTCATTCTCATCTAAATTAATTAATAATTCTCCTCCTTACTAAAAATGTAAACAGAATACTGAATCATGAACATAATGACATTGATATTGGATATTCCTTTACTCACAACATCAAAGTTTCCCTATGGCCATGGTCTCAACAAAATTTTGAATACTGAGAAATTTCTGTGTCTACTCGCCTTACCACCCTCGTCTTTCACAGCCCTTTTCCTTTCTCTAGGTATCTCTTGTTCAAGGTGTATAGTGTCCTCCTGCATGTCCAAATGTTCTTCTAATGTAGCCCTCTTAAGCTTGCCCCAGTATGCTCAAAGACCTTGACCTCCATTCCTCCTGCTTCCCTATCCTGCCCCAAAGAGAATGTAATTTCTGTATTTCTTATTTCCTTAGGGCCTTGCTACTGTGACTTGTGATGAATCTGATGAAGAAATTCACAATGCAGTTTCAGTGACTAATTAAATATCCATTCTAGCGATATGTGCTTTTTTTTTTTTAGAGAAGACTGTGGGAGGAAATCTGAATGATTTAATACAACAGACTAAAGTTGTAATGGTGGACTATCAGGTATCTGATTGTCATTTGTTCCATTCTGGAGGGGCAGAAACTTTTGGAAAGGAAAAGGGGAATTTTCTATTGGGTCCCTTGGAAATCACACCATGAAGAAAGCACCCTACCCCTCTTAGATGGAAGGTCAACTCTTTCATTTTGTATAGGTGGTATTAACCAGAAACAGTTTAACTTTGTGTTGACATATCATTTGTTATACCTTGTTACCTGTTTTTTTAAAGCGATATTATGAAATAATTCAGTAGAAAGTAGTTTGTGTTCATGTTGAAGATAGTTCCTACAATGCCCCAGAATTCAGTTTCTTACAAAGTGAAAATGAATTTCTAATTGCCATTGCTTGTCCAGTTGTCAGTAATCCCTAATGACAGAAGGCAGCTTTGGCTACTTCATATCACACCCAGTCAGTGGTTAATTGATTTTTTTTAAGCTGGTGAAAGGTTCCAGATTGACAGGCCCATAAAAAACTTGCCCCTAGGGTTCTGATTCTTGGCCCTCTTGGTCCTTCCACTCGAGGCTGTTAAGGAAGGTGCCAATGGGTCAATTAATACCACCAGTCCTTTCCTCACAGTCTAGGGACTACGGCCCTCTATTGGATAAAGGCCATCAGCTCACTTATATGTGACCAGCTAGCATGTAGAAGGTGATTTATTACTGAGCAAAATCAGGTTAGAACCATGTGTTGAGGAAGGTATTTCCCAGGTCCACCTTTCTGTGTTTCATCATGCATAGAATCACAAATATTTGAACTAAACATACACATACACACACACACACACACATAAATAAATAATCTTTCAGTTTATTGAACCGTAAGCTAACTTCACAGCTACTAGTCAACAAGCATTTATTAAGCACCTACTGCCAGGCATTATAGTAGGCACTGAGAACGCAGAATGAAACAGTCTATGATCTTTTTTTTTTGAATTTGTGGAGAAAACATGTACATATAAAGTTATTTACAAAATGAATACAATGTTGTTTATTGGTAGAGAAGGGAGGCACTAGAAACTGGGGTGGCAGTGGGGGTGGCGGGCAGGGATCAACAATGCCTGAATGGAACGGGAGGCTTCAGTTTGAAAGGAACTAGGCATTTTGAGAGGTACAAGTGATGATGAAGTGCATTCTAGGCATGAGATTGCCTGTGCAAAGGCATTGAAAGAGAAGATAGAATTCATGCTCTGGGGAAAAGAAGTAGACCAGTTTTGATAGATTATGTCATAAATGGAGGTGGGACATGTATAATAAGTGTGGAAATATAGGTTAAGGACAGGCTATGAAGAGGTTTAAATGACCATCAGAAGAGTTTTTTTTTTTTGACATTAGAGGTAACACAGAGCTAGCTAGGAGATGAGTGGTATTACTATTTCCTTTTTACAAATGCGATTTGAGACGTAAAGTACCTCACCCTGTGTAGCACAGCTACTAAGTGTGAAAGACTAAATTTGAACCCAGGGCATCCTAACTACAAGTTACTGTATCTTCTGCCCTACACTGACGTCCACAAGACAGATTGAACAGTCTGTTTATTTTAATAGAGTTTACATTTTAATTCCTTTTTCTAGGTTTTCTTGGGCAATAGATTTTTTTTAACTGGGTGAATTTTTTGAAATTTCTAGAGGTGTTAGTTCATGACTATTCAACCATGCAAGGCAACTTGTCTGATGAACATCAAAAGGTGGCTGGCCAAGAGATAAATGTAGAGCTGACCCTCATGTGAGTCAAAATGTCCACATTCTGTACAACAACTGATTTCTGACCCAGGATGGTGAATATTTCACCAGGCATCTGTTCAGAATCACAGGCATGCTTGGCAATGACATAAATTTCATAAGGACTCTCAGGGTAATCGAGGAGGTCAAACATGAGGGCAGCTTATGAGAATGGATGTAGAGGAACACTGCAGGGGAGATTCTAGCTTCAAATGCTTTTCATGAGATGCTAACAAAAGATAAATGGAATCCGTAACAATGAAACTGTCACGGAAACTCATTTTGACTCTAACAAAGTGACCATGTAGACTTTTCATAGAAAAACAAACAAAGAAACAAACAACTCATAAATTTTTTCCATGCTGGGAAACCTGATGAACATGTGTGGCTATTTACGGGATTCCCCTGAAGCTTTTAAATATTTGCAAGGAAGATAATTCATTATGCAGTATTTTGATGTTTTCAGCATCATATATGGAATCCTCCTTAATGTCCTGTCAGTCTCATGAGTAGGGAAGAGAGAAAGAATGAGAGAGACAGACAGAGAGATAGAGAGAGACAGAGAGAGAGAGAGAGAGACAGAGAGAGAGAGAGAGAGAGAGAGAGAGAGAGAGAGAGAGAGAGAGAGAGAGAGAGAGCAGTCCAGTGTGGTGCTTTGTTATACATCTTCATAGAAGCTTAGCATAAGTCTTTGCTCAGTTCTGCTAAAAGGCACGCTGATAGTAGTTTATTAATTCTTAAATACAGCTCAAAAATAAAAGGATCATTTTTAACATTCCTGTTTATAATACCAATCAATTGAAGCCTTTAAGCAATTATTGAATAATTAAGAGCTATCTCTGGGGAAAGAAGAGAAGGTATCAGGGGGTTCTATGGGCAGCTAAAGAAAGTGTCCTGGTGGCACAGTGAAAAGACCACTGGATCTGGAGTCAGAAAACCTGGGTTCAGTTCATGGCTTTGCCTGTTACTGAACTGTAAGTCCTTGAGCAAGTCACTTATCATCAATGAGCTTCAGCTCCATGTCTATAAAACAAGAAGAGTGTACTAGATAACTTCTCAGGTCTATTTCAACTCTAAATCTAAGATCATAAGTCATAACATATGCATAATTCAGTATGTTGCTGAGGCAAGGTGTGCATCTGTCCACTGAGTCTGCGATGCAGTAATACTAGTCTCCTTGAGGTTACTCAAACAAGTCACCATAACTCCTGAGTTGTGGTCATTTTCCCTGTCTGTCCTCCATGCCTGGAATACTCCCCCTCCTCATTTCTACCTTCTGGCTTCTCTGGCTTCCTTTAAGACCCAACTAAAATCCTTTCTTCTATAGAAAGTTTTTCCTGTCTCTCCTTCACATTTGTGCCTTCTTTCTGATGATTATTTCCAATTTATTCTTTCTATAGCTGGTATACTCATTGTTGTTTGTATGTTTGCTCCCTTATTATCTGTGAATGCCTTAAGTGCAGGGTCTGTATTTTTTTAACTTGCTCTGTATACCTAATGCAGCACAATATCTGACAAATAGGCACTTAATAAATGTTTACCGACTGTCTGAATCTGCACAATTAGGCTGAGCTTGTGTGACTTCTGTGTGAGAACATCCTTGCTATGATATTCTGCTCCATATCATTTATACACAATTATAAACTGTACATTACTGAAGATAAAATGACCTCAACATTCACAACAGAATCCAGACACAACCCATAATCCATTATTTTCATTGCCAGAATGTATTCCCAAGAACTCAAAACGTTGTACAAATGGGTTTTAACCCAGTGAGTATCAATCCTCATAGTAATAAATTTTTAAATGAAGACATCTTGTAATAGAAATCAGAATTTTACCTTCTCTCACTCCTCTTTATGTTGTGGACCTATGGTTTTATTGATGTAGGGAATTCTCAGTGTGGAAACTCCTTCTACCTATGTACGTTGATTGCTCTTTTGTAACTTCCAGTTTTCAAGAACTAACTTGGACACTGAGAAGTACAGTGATTCACGCAACTCATACCTTTCAGGCAGGTTTAAGGTCTTCAAGGTCATCTCTTTGCTCATTATGCCACATTACCTCCCATTTTACCTCTATTGATCAATAAAAGATTCTTTGGTATTTTGATATGGTGACATTTCTCTTTTTTCTTTGTAAAATATTTTATTTTTCCTAATTACATAAAAATTTTTACATTCATTTTTTTTAAAATTGCATTCCAAATTCTCCCCCTGCCTTCCTAAGGCAGTAGGCAATTTTATGTAGGTAATACATGTGCAGTCATGCAAAATATATTTCCAGAAGACACAGTAAAATACACACACACTCACACATACAACACACACACACACACACACAAAAAGTGAAAAATATTACATTTTAATCTGCATTCAGACTCCATCACTTCTTTCTCTGGAGATAACATTTTTTCTTCATCAGTCTTTTGCAATTGTCTTAGATCATTTTATTGCTGAAAATAGATAATTCATTCACAGTTGATCATCATACAATATTGTTTTTACTTTGTATAATGTTATCCTGCTTCTGCTCACTTCACTTTGCATCAGTTCATGTAAGGCTTTCCAGGTTTTTTTCTGAAAACATCCTGCTCATTATTTCTTATAGTACAATAGTATTTCATTATAATCATTCACTACAAATTTTTCAGCTATTCTCCAATTGATGAACATTCCCTCAATTTCCAATTCTTTGCCACCACAAAAAGGTACTATGGATATTTTTGTATGAATAGGTTCTTCCCTCCCTTTTTTAATCTCTTTGGGGTATAGACCTGGTAGTGGCACTGCTGGATCAAAGGGCATGTACAGCTTTGTAGTCCTTTGAACATAGTTCCAAATTGCGCTGCAGAATGGTTGGATCAGTTCACAACTCCAACAACAGCACATTAGTGTCCCAATTCTCGCACATCCCCTCAAATATTTATCATTTTCTTTTTTCTGTTATATCAGCCAATCTTATCAGATGAAGTGGTAACAGGTATGAAATAGTACCCTAGAGCTATTTTATTTTGTATTTCTCTGATCAGTGATGATTTAGAGTATTTTTCATATGCCTATAGATAGTTTTGATTTCTCCATCTAAAAATGCCTAATTATATTCTTTGACCATTTATCAATTAGGCAATGACTTGTATTCTTATAAATTCGATTCAGTTCTCAATATATTTGATAAATGAGACTTTTATCAGGGATACTTGGTATAAAAAACCCCAACTATCTGCTTTCCTTCTAATCTTGGTTGCATTGGTTTTGTTTGTGGAAAATCTTTTAAATTTAATATAATCAAAATTATATATTTTACATCTTTTAATGCCGTCTATATTTTTGGTCATAAATTATTCCTTTATCCATATATCTGGTAGGTAAATTATTCCTTATTCCCTTAATTTGTTAGTGGTACCATATATGGTGACATTTCTAGCTCTCTGAAGGAAGTGGGCTAGAAAGAGAGGATACAGATTTGAGTATTAGCTCAGCTCCTTCACTTACCTTTAGAAAAGCTACTTGACATCTCCGAGTTTTAGTTTCCTCATCTGTAAAATGAGGTTAATATTGGCAATATCTACTTTACAGGGTTGCTGTGAGGATCAAAATAATGTTTTGACATCAACTAGAGGACCTCATCACAGAGTTACTCACGGGGCTAAGCACATAAAGCCATTTTTTCTTCCTAGGGTCCTTGCTGTTTCTTCTTCCACTTGGTTGTAGTAAGGTATATTGATTCTGTCCAGCCACATAGTGATATTAAAAGAATAATTGCTAATAAGAAATTGTTAATATGTCCCTCTAAATGACCCAGATTAAAAATTCTACCTCCTTTACTCCAAGCTCGTATTTTAAGAATCTTTGTTTTGTTTCCAAGCTTTTCTTTTTTTATTCTTTTTCCTCCTCATTCTTCCTTTCCATCCATTTCTGAATTTTATTTTTAGATTCTTATTCCTTTGTTTTTCTTTCTGTGTTTGAGGGGCAAAGTTTCTGAAGTACCAGATTTGGCCTCTGTCTTCTGTCCAATTTCTATATTATTGTCTTTGTAGACATCTGCCCCTTGACACCCCTCTCTTTTGTTTCCTGGTATGTCTCCCTCTTAGAAATATGTTTATAAAATAAATAATGTCAAAGGGATGCATTATGTTATAGGAGTCACTTTGTTTTTCAAATCATAGACATGATGATACTTCCTGCATATATAAGCATCAGCCCACATTCATAATGCAATGTTTTGTTGTTGTTTGTTTTGTTTTGTTTTTTCCTTTGGTTCTATGCCTCCCCTACCATTCTGGTTGCTAACTGTCATTGAAGACTGATCCCTCATTTCTCCTAAGGTAGGATTATATCTAGGTATATACCACCCTCCATCAGAGAGAAGGTGGTCACCTAAGATTCAAGTCCACACCCACTCCCAGTGAGGATGGTATTGGTGTTGGTGAATAAATGTATCTTTCTGCAGAATACACTTCCATTATGTGCATCATGGAAATATTCAATGGCACCCTTTCCTTTGCCATTCTCCAGGGAGACTTACATTCCATTCTGCAGTTCTAATCTCTCCCCTTCATTGATTTTTTCCTGTTCTCCCTGGCCCCTGTTTTTGGAGAGAGACTTAAGATATGACTGTCCCTTCACTCTTCACCTATGGTCTTGATAAAAGTGTGTGATTCACTCCTTCTCTTCCTCTCTCCCTCTCTTCCTCTCCTTCCTTCTTTTCCTCCCTCAATGTCTGTCTTTCTGTTTCTGTGTCTCTCTGACTAAAAGTAAATTATGGACATGAGAGAATTGATTTTATTACTTAAACTTTTGTTGATAATTATACTTATTTGGTTTTCTTGAAGTTCTGTTTTGGGTGTTTGCAGGTCAAAAAATCTGCTCATTTCTGTTCTTTCTTCAGAAATATTTCAAATGTATCTTTTTTGTTGTGCCCAAATTTTTCAAAGATTAAGATTAGATATGCAAGATATGTAACTGAGTTTAATTTTAAGCTCTTTTTTTTGGAATATACTTGTCATGTATCACAAATGTGGAATGAAAATGTATTGTTTTGATTCCTTAAGATTTAATGGTATATCTACTGCTTGTTTGAAAAAATAAGAGGTTATGTTAAAATTGTGTAACATAATCATTATATATCTTGAAGTTTGAAGTGTTTGTTTCTTATTCATGATTTATGGATTCTTTCAATTAATATGTTATTTTCTGCATGAATACATTTTATATTTTGTTATTTAATCATTTTTTAGTGATGTCTGCCTCTTCACCGCCCCTTTTAAAGTTTCCTTGATAAAGATACTGGTGTGGTTTGCCATTTCCTTCTCCAGCTCATTTTACAGATGAGGATATTGAGGAAGACAGGATGAAGTGACTTGCTCAGCTGCCCATGCAGCTAGTAAGTGTCTGAGACCAGATTTGAAGCCAGGAAGAGGACTCCAGGCCTGTAACTCTATCCACTGTGCCACCCAGCTCTCCTTACATAGTTTCTAGTATTATTTCATTTATCATGATATTTAGGTTTTTTGATCTTTTATGTTCTTATGGACTATCTATGTTACTTAAATTGTCCCTTCGTATCCTATCTTCAAGGTCAATTATCTTGGTTTGACCAAGATCCTTGTATTCTTTGAACGTAATTACCTTTTGCTTCTTTTCTGCTAACTTTTTCTCTGTTTTAGTATTTTGTATTTCCTATATAGAATTTGGTTTCTCAGATAATTTACTTTGGAGAGATTTTCTACCATCTGTTCATTTTTTTCCTACTCTCCTGTTTCTATTTTAAAAGAAAAACTCATTGAGAGCTCTAATTTCTGACCAAAATTTATTTATAATATGTGCTTTTAGGATATTTATTTCTATTTTTCACCATTCTGAAATTTTTTCTTGTTATAACATTTCTGGGGGAACTTCAGATTCTCCATTTAATCATGTCTTGCTAATTCATTTTTCTTCACACTATAACACTTGTTCAACGTGCTTTGGCTTCTATTTGAAGTCTTACTCATTTTCCCTTATTCTTCATCTTTTTTAAAAATGATCCTCTCCATTGATTGATCTGCTTGTGAACTAGATTTTCTTTCTGGATTTCTTCAATGATCTTTTGGTCTTTTGCCTCCTCTTTTTCCTTCTATCACTTGGTTCTAAATTCTCTCTTTACTCATTTGTCTCTCTCTCTCTCTTCCTTTGACTACTGTATGAACCCCTAAGACTTTTCTTTTTTAGTTGGGGAAATTGATGCTCATCAAGTAGCCTTTCTTGCCCTGAGTAGCCCCTGGGGGAGAAGTCTGGCCCCATCTATATTTCCAGCCCCATTTCACTCAGATTGGATATTTTCCCCTTTAGCTTATGGAGTTGCATTCATTTTTACTTCCCTGCTTTAGTCACTTTCTCTTCCCTTTGTCTACTTGATTAGAATCAGTTTCTGATACTCTGGGTGAGTTTAGGGGAATGTTCAGCTTAAGGTGTTTCAATAGAAATGCCTAACAGACATACCCTAAGTCACAAATTTGAAAAGTTGCTTATGCTCGGTCTCACTGCAGAGATCTACAAAGTCAATGAGTGGTAGGGAGCTGATAAAGAACTCTACATATTAAAGTTTTCTTCTATTAATTAATGTGTCTTTTGTTTTTCTAGTGTGGGACTTTCATATTTTTATCTTATAAATCTATCTGTAATTATGTAAGGCATATAATTATTTTCCTTTGAGGTCTGAGAATAAGAGAAAAAATACTCTACTATCTTGTTGATCATGTGATCCTCAAATGCCCAAGCTTCCCAGGGTAATGGCCGATGGGAGAATGGGTCAAAGTAGTATGTGCTATCTGGTCAGAAGGTAAGGGAGAGTAGCACTAGAACATAGCAAAAAATTACATACTTTGCTTAGAAAGGGAAATGTTATCTTTATTCATTTCTGAAAATGAAGGTTCTTTTTCCATTTCTTGTTGTTTGTGTGTGCATGTGCGTGTGCGTGTGTGTGTGTGTGTTTATTTTAATTTTCCAAGCTAACATGAGGAATAAAGCAAATGTATATGGAGATGCCCGGAGAGAACAAGAGTTGAGCTGCTAATATACCCTCACATTTCTCTTCACACCTGGAACTAAAACGGCAACTACTAAAAAAGCTAGATCAATAGTTATCTCTTAGGCTTTGTGAAAGAGGCATGTTCCAAGATGAAGGGAGAGAGCCTCTGACAAATCCCATTGTTGGAGCTGATATAATTGTTAGGTTGTATCCTATTTCTTTTACTTCAAGGTCACTTGATCAAATTGATCACAATCCAGGAAAGAGGCTAAAGCCCATTACCTGGGACTTACTGCTTTGTGGGTTAGAAGTTCAGGGTTGTCAATCTAGTCCCACATGGCCCCCACAACAGACACTTTCCCCTCCTGCCCCTCATTGTGCCAAGGTTCCCCTTGTCAGCCACGCCAGGATAGAGACCAAAGGTACATTTGTGATTTTGTGGTGAAAACCTTTTCCTGAGCTATTCAGCCAGAGTGAGAAGAGAGGGAGGGGGAAAAGCACAGAGAACTGGGAAAAAAGAATTATCTTTGCATGTTGGGCCATTATTTTGGTTCCCTACTGAGACATTATAGGGAAATTGTCACCACCAGTGTCCATGCTGTACTTATTCTAGGGGTGAGGTGTAGTACTTTTAATCTCTGTGTCTGGCATCTCAGCACACTTCTGAGTTACTAACTGCTGAGAAAACTGGCTGACTCAGATTCCCAGATAGATCTGAGAGGATCCTTTCATTGGCTGCTCCTCCAAAACTTTCATTTCCATTACTGTATTATCTCGACTTCTTTTGAGTCTCTGCTCCGATGATCCCCAAAAGCATTTTCTCTTAAGGGTTTAGCTATCAGATAGTTGAGTATTTTGTAGCCGTGTGGTGCAGTGGATAGAGAGAAGGTCTTGGAATCAAGAATATCAGAATTCAAATCCTGATTGAGACATTTCTTAGTTGTGTGACCCTTATTAAGTCATTTAAACTCTCTCAACCTCAGTTTTGTCATCTGTAAAATGGTGATAGTAAAAGCTCCTAGATTATAGGGTTGTGAGGGGAACAAAGGAGGTAATATAGGTGAAAAGTACTTTATATACCTTAATGTTGTTGTTCAGTCACTTTTAGTCACGTAAAACTCTTCATGACCCCATTTGGGGTTTTCCTAGCAAAGAAGGTGGAATGGTTTGCTATTTCCTTCTCCAGCTCATTTAACAGATGAGAAATTGAGGCAAACAGGCTTCAATGACTTGCCTAGGGTCACAAACCTAGTAAGTATCTGAAGTCAGATTTGAACTTAGAAAAATTAGTCTACTTAACTCTAGGCCCGACACCCTATGCTCTGTACCACCTACCTGCCTATTTCCCTTAAAGTACTATATAAATTTATGTATTATTATTATTATTTTTAGTATTAGGAAGGAATTAAGGAAGGAAGGGTTTGAGGGAGGGAATAAAGGAAGGAAGAGAGGAAGGAAGGAAGAAAAGATGGAAGAAAAAAGAAAGAAAAAGAAAAGAAGAAAGAGAAAAAAAGAAAGGAAGAAAGAAGGAAGGAAAGAAAGAAGGACAGAAAGGAGCATTTAAGTATCTACTATGTGCCAAATAGTAAGCATTTTAGAAACATAATCTTATTTTATCCTTATAACAATCCTGGGATGTAGATGCTATCATTTCCTTATTTTATAGTTGAGGAAACCTTAGGCAGTCACAGGTTAAGTGACTTGCCCAGGGTCACACAGCCAGTAAGTTAGTGAGGTCAGAGAAATCAAGTCTTCCTGGCTCCAGGCCCAGAATTCTATCCATTGAACTACTTAGCTGTCATTATTGTTACCATCATCATCATCATCATCATCATCATCTTTTTGTATGAAGCCAGAGTCTGATCAGGTTCCTACAAGGATGAGGATGAGGTTCTATATAGATGGAGTTGATGGTAACCTAAATGGTGAGGTAGGAGGGTACTCAAATATCCCACAATTCCATTATGTGTTTTAAGTGCTTTCTTCTTCAACTCAGTGTATGTTAAGTAGCATATTTTCATTACTTCAAAGATCTGCAATTTCATAGATGTGGCTACTTCTTCGACTAATCAAAGTTCTTAATTCCTAAAATAACACTATATTCCCATCATGGGTACAATTAGCCGCAAGAGAGGGAAGGGTAAGATTTTTTGATATGAGGATCAAGAGAAACTGGTCATGAGCGGAACTGAACTTTGTTTGGTCCAGGGACTACAAACATAAAATCTTCCCTTACATTGCCTTTAGAAAGGGAATATCATTTTTTCATTCACTAAACTGCCCTTTATAGGTCATCGCTCCCATATATATCTTGCCCCATCCCTTAGAATATAAGCACCTTAATGGCAAAAACTGTGCCACATTCAAACTTATGGTTTCAGCTCCTAGCATACTCTAGGCATATAAGAATGGCTTAACAAATGTTATTCTTTCATTTATTCATCTTTGAACTTCTAGTCAATGTTTTTCCAACTTGACAAAATCTATAAGATTTTTTTCCTTAGCTAATATAATCTTCCCCAAGCTAATGTTGCCATCCTGCCATAATGAAATGTCAGAATGCAATTTTAATGGAGCAGATAGATGCTATAAGGACTATTATGATCATTCTGCTACAGATACTTACTGTGTATCCCTTGTACAGTCACTTAACTTGTCTGAGCCTGTTTCTTCATCTTGAAAGTAAGTATAATATCTATAGCACTTACCTTTTGGGGTTATTGGGAGGGCCAAATAAGCTAGCATATACAAAAAGTTTCTTTAAACTATAAGTGCCTTATAAATGCCAATCATTAAAACTATCATTATCCTCTTTTTAGAGGAGAAAACTGAGCCAGAGGAAGTTTAAATGATTTGATCATGGTCAGAGAATATAATTTGTTGAGAGAGAACTTGAACTCAGTTCATAGAATCATAAAATCTCAGTTAATACAGATCTCATAGGTGATCTAATCCAATCTGAATCTAAGCACATTGTCTCTTTTTTCTCACCACCCATTAAAATGTCAGCTGGTTGAGGGCAGGAAATATTATTTTTGTCTTTTTATTATTCATTAACTTAAAAATGAATATCACATATCTATATAATTGTTTTCCTTTGTAATCCTATATATTTTAGCATTAAAACATTTTTTTCTAAAAAGTATTCATAAACTTCATTAAGCTGCCAAAGGGGTCCGTGACAGAGAACCATTGCTTCCATAACATTGGTGTTCAGAGATATATATGGTTTAGACTTGGCAGACAATTTAGAAATCATTGGTTTAAGCCAATGAGGGAAATGAGACCTAGAAAGAAGTGCCTGGTTTGGAGTTTCTCATATATTAAACAATAGAGCTGAGGAAGTCTTATTTCAGGTCCAATACTGTATCTACTGCACCAACTCTTACAATCCCAAGAGTTAAATTTTACGAATCAATTCCCAATCCATTTATATATCTTGGGGGAAGGGAGGTAAAGTGGGATGGCATCAGATGACAGCCTGTAACGTTTTGAAGCACTGTAGGGTCTGCTTGTATTAATGAGAGTGAATATTGAGAGAATAACTTTGAGTTTAAGCACTTTTATAATAATAAAGAATGCCCAACTTTCCCATCAAGAACTACCATGAATATATAGTACTAAACAATATGTGATATTGTTCTTATTAGAAATAAAGCCCCCTTAGGCTCATAGTCCTGGTGCTGTGTCATAAAGGCAAATATAGATTTTAGCAGAAGAGTGATTTGTTTTAGAATTCTGCTTTGGGGCTCTTCTTCTGGTGGAAACAGATTTAACTTCAACTCCCTTGACTCATATGAGATGGTACAAAATAAAGTATGACATTCATTCTACAGAATGATACATGCTTTATAGCTTGTTCTAATATAGATATTCATTATTTAAATACCATCTGGAATAGATCCTAGAGTCAGAAGATCTCACCTTCTAATTCAGTTCACTGATTTCCTGCATCTCCTAAAATGTTCTTTCTAGAACTGAATCTTAGACACAGACACAGACACACACATGGATCTTTAGAGTTGTAAAAGCCTTAAATTATTAGTTTAACTTTGTCATTTTATAAGACCTAAAGAGGAAATTTAAAAAAAAAATTAGCTTCCCTAGGGTAATCACCTAATAATTGAAGGATCTAGGACTTGAACCCAGATAAAGCACTGGACTAGACTGCTATGTATAATTTTTTCTACATGGTAAAATGGAGGTAGCAGTCACTGTGAAAATTCTAGGCTAGATTATGTAAGCTCAAAATTGCTGAAGAATGAATAATAACAAGACCAGATCACATTTCTATAGCACTTTATAACATACTTTTATCAAAAACAGCCCTGTAAAATAGGGGTACTAGTGTAGTTGCCCTAATCATGGATGAGGAGAAAAGCAAAACAAAACAAAATGGATCTCATATTTTTCCCTCCCTAATCCATCCCTACTAGGCTTCCCTATTTGACTTGAATGTACCTCTACTTATCCAGTGACCCAGGCTCACAACCCTTAAGACATTTTTGTCTTCATCTCCCTTAAGCACTCATATCCAATTGGTTACCAATTATCGCCAATAATACTTCCCTTTCTCCAAATTCATGTAACCACTACCCTGGTTTAGTCCCATTACACTGCTTCTCTGGCAGTATTTACCTAATAGGTTTCCATTTTCATTCATCTCCTCTAATCTATCTTCCACATAACTGCAAACTGATGTCCTAAAATACTTGTCTAACCATATCTCCCATCTGCTCAATAAACTTCAGTACCTCCCTATTGCCTCTAGAATAAAACACAAATTAACTGTCTGCCATTTCAAGTCCTTCCCAGTGGGGGTCCAACCTATCTTTTCCAGATTTATTCACATTATCTCCCCTTATGTACTCTATGTTTCAGTCAAAATAGTCTGCTTGCCACTTTCCACGCTCAATATTCCATCACCATCTTTGTGACTTTGAATGGGCTGTCCCCTCCATGCTTGGAATGCTCTCCCTCCTCATCTCTGCCTCTGCCCATCCCTGGCTTTTGTCTAAGCTCACCATGGGTGTTATTTCCTACAGCTGGACTTTTCTGATCCCCTTAGTTCTTTGTGCTACCTCTCTGTATGTAATTCGCTTCATATTTACTTTGTATATTTGCTAATCTAGGCAAACTTGTTTTCCTTCAATTCAACGTAAGCTACTGGAGGAAAGGATTTATATTTCACTTCTCTTCTCTCTAGTACCTAGCATAATGTCTGATTCTTGGTAAATAAGGAATGCTTGTAAAATTGAATTGGACTATACCATAGAACTTATGGAATTGCAGTTTGCAGTTATTCACACTGAACATTTGGATTGTCTATCACTAGTCTCAAATAAATTATTACATATTAATTTTTTGACCAACATCTGTTCATTTTCCCCTTCTAAAATTGTATACTATCTATGTACCTACCATCTACATTCCCTTCTTCCTCTCTTTACCTTTTTCTCTTGATAGCTCCAACAAGTGTTGAGCAGTGAGGTGAAAGTCTCATCAAATACTTTCAGTCAGTTACTAATCAACACCCAGATCTTCCATTGCAGGTGATACAGGCATTTTTTCTTTTCTTTTTTTTTTGGCCAGGAAATTGGGGTTAAGTGACTTGCCCAAGGTCACAGAGCTAGTGTGTCAAGTGTCTGAGGCCGGATTTGAAATCAGATCCTCCTGACTCCAGGGCCAGTGCTCTACTCACTGCACCACCAAGCTGCCCAATACAGGCTTCTCTCTGTCTCAGTCTGTGTGTGTGTGTGTGTGTGTGTGTGTGTGTGTGTGTGTGTGTGAGAGAGAGAGAGAGAGAGAGAGAGAGAGAGAAAGAGAGAGAGAGACAAAGCACAAATAAAGTCTTTTCATCCTGATAATTGGTCTGATTACCAACCTTGTCACCACTGGAGCTGACTCTTTTGTGTTAAAATGGCTGTGTCAGCTGGTACTGTTGGCTGCTAATCAGAAGTATGTTCATTCTCACTTGATATGCCCTGGTCCTCTCAACTTGCCATTTAGAATTCCTTCATTAAAGAATCAGTTTTGTCATGACATTTTAATGCAAACTGTTACCAATGGGCTAGTATCATTTCTACCTTTCTTTATACTGCAAAAAATATGCATTTAGGCCAATATGATTGTTTACCTGTTATTTTGTACCAGCCCTTTCTTTCAGTTGATGATACTGGCACAGGTTTGGGGAAAATGAAAGACTTTGTGAAAACACCAACTTGGCTGTGCACCACTAAAATAATTGATCTTGTGGAAGTATCCAAAGCCTTAGGTGGGATAGAGATCAAAATGATATCTTTAAATAATGGATGGTCTGGCCCACTTTGTAGGGTCCTCGAAGGAGTAATATGGGGTAGAGTGATGATGCCATTGATGTTTCAAAATTAGCTCTAAGGAACTTCCCACATATTATCACTCATGGTTTAAACATGAGGAATGGACCAAAATATAATTTATAAGTTTCTCCAATCCAACAAGCATTAATTAAAGCACTGCATTAGAACTGAACATACACAGACAAGAGAGAGGAACAAACCTTACCCTCAATGAGGTAATGACACTGAGGTGGATGAAGGAAGATTTTGAGTACAATTTGTAAAAACAAAAGTGCGTGCGTGTATGTGTGTGTGTGTGTGTATGTGTGTGTGTGTTTGTGTGTGTATGCATGTGCATGCATACATGGGCACACAGTGGATATAGTTCTGGGGCTTGGAGTGAGAAAGACCTGAGTTCAAGTCCAGCCAGCCATGTGACATTGTGCAAGTCACACCCTTTTTTTTCCTTTAGTTTTCTTATCTGCCAAGTGGAGATAATAATGTCACCTACCTCCTAGGGTTATTGTGAGGAACAAATGAGATTTGTAAAGCACTTAGCATAGTGTCTAGCACATAGTAGGCTCCATATAGATGTTGGCTATTATTATTATTATTCAAGTATTGGCCAGGAGATCAGAAAAAACTGCATATGTAAGCTAATCCTTGAAAGAAGTTAGAGATTCTAAGAGGCAGAGGAGGGAGGGAGTTCATTCCAAGCATGGGGGAAAACCTATGTGTGAACACACAAAGCCATGGGCTGCAAGTTAAAGTTCAACAAGCTCTGTGTTCTTTAATAACTGTCTTACTCCTTAGTAACAATGATGAGGCAAAGGGAAGTTTTTCTTTAATTTTTAGTAGGACTTAAATTATGTGCCTTCAATCAGCTTTATAATCCCAGTGTAGCTCATCTCCATTCTTCCTTTTGATATTGCTTCTTTATGGGTGTCATGTCTCAGGCGTCTTTCAGGATGAATTCGTTTTTAAAAAATAGATTTTAATTGATATATTTTGCTTTTAAATAGACTCTACTTCTCCTGCATCTCTTTGGAAGCTAAGTGATATAATGGGTAGATTGCTAACCTTGAACCAAGGCAAACCCAAGTTCAAATCCTCCCTCAGGCCAGTAGTATGATTTTGTGCAAGTCACTTGACCAAACTCGTGTTTCCTTATCTAGAAACTGAGTGAGTTGAACTCAATGGTCTAAGGTTCCTTGCAGCCCTAAATTTATGATCTTATGAGTTCTTCTTCTCCTCCCTTGCAACCAACCATTCATTGTTATTAAAACTAAGAACAATTAAAAATGAAGAGAAAAAAATTAACAAAATCATTAACACATTCAAAAAATCTGACAGTATTTTGCAGTTTTCCACATCCTTTCTCATCTCTTTGAGTGTTTCTTGATGTATATTTAAACAATTGTTCAAATCTTTTCTGAATCTTTAGTCAAAGGGCCCAGCCCAGTCACCTGAGCAGCATTTTATCACTTCACTTGTTTCCTCTGCAGTGTTAAAGCTCCCTATGTGGTCTTTCGGTAATCAATAGTTTTTGTTTAATGCTTTCCTTTCGTCCCAGGGCTCTGATTCTTATTACCATATTGCTCATGTGTGTTGATTTTATTCTTTATTGAAAGACTTTAGGTCATTGAAATATCCCATTTTTAAAATGCTGCCGTATGTAAGCATGGAAATTACACAAGAGATAGATGTGTATGTGTGCATATATCCACATGCCTTTCTTTTTTTTAATTTATTTAACATATTTAGTTTTCAGCATTGATTTTCACAAGAGTTTATCTTGGAGTGGGGGGGAGGGTAGAAATGGGGAGAAAATTTGTAATTCACATGCCTTTCAATGTACATTCAGATGTGTACACAAAATCTGAATATGTACTTTCTGTTTTGTTACACTATCTCATTATATCACAATCACATAATATGTTCTCATACATTTTGCTGTGTATGTGAGTATATATGCATAAAGTCATATTCATAGTTCCAATTCTTTTCATGTTATATTGGACAGCTTTTTTGTCTCCCATTGAAATTTTTAGGCCAGATTTGTTTGGACCTCTTTTCTTTGCTGTGCAGTCATTGATGTTTGGAGTTTCCTTGTTTTACTTGCCTCCTCTCCTTTATTTCCTTATCTCTTATCACCCTTGCCCCCTGGATGCTCTAAACCAATATGGCAGGAATGACCTGCATTCTCCTAAACACCGCTTCCATCTAAGTTTAAAGCATCTAGTTCTGATTTCAGTGAATCTGTTCTCTGAATTTGGATTACCCTTACGTATATCTTTGATCTCTTCCTTCTGTCATTATCTTTCCTTCCCCAAACTCAACTTCCTTCTTTATCCGTATTTAGTCAGTGTGACCAGTTTCTGGAGAATCCTCCATTTTATTTAACCTGCCATACCCTTTTCTGTCAGTTGCCATCAAAAGCTAGTTAAATCTTACATAACTCTTTTGGTATAACCTGTGATGTTATTCTATTTTCAGAAATAAGCTGCTTTATACTGTTCTTATCTGTATCTTACCCTTTTTCTATAAACTTACAGGCTTTACAATTCTTTTCTTTTTCTCTGGTGACATTGAGTTTCATGATTTTCCTCAAACATCCTATAAGCCACTTTTCCTACACTTTCTTCTCTTGCTCTGCCCTTGCTTTAAAAGATTGACACTTTTACCATTTCATTCATTTACCACATACCTCCTCTCATTTACATATTATTCTTTTCATTGGATCACTATGAATCATAGTAATTGAGGATAGACATTATAATTGAAAAAAGCACACAGTTTATATACCATCACTATGAATATTAATTCAGACATGAATTTACACAGCACCTTTTTCATGCTTAGAACATCTAGATAACCTTGAATAAAGTCCAGTTCATTACCAAGTAGAGTTGGATGTTCTTATCTATTTTCATCATTTATTAAATACTTTTTTTAGAACATAGTGATTTCTAAGTTCTATGAACATTATAAAAATAATACAGGATGATTGGACAATCTGATATATGGTTCATATGTTTTCTGGTCAACAGAAAACACTTCTCATTTTAATCATTGTTGTTGTAAAGTTAATATTTATTTAAAATGTAAAAGTCTTTTCCTTCTTAGAAAATTAAATATAAATTTTGAACTTTCTGTCTATAAAATAGAGTTGAATTTTTAGGATTTCCCTTTAAGGCAGGGATTCTTAATATTTTTGTGTGTCAAGGATGGATCCCTTTGACAGTCTAGGGTAGCCGATTGTGATCTGATAGACCCTTTCTCAGGATCATGTTTTTTAAATGCATAAATCATATTCCTGGGATTAATAAGGAAATCAACTACATTGAAATAGATAACATTTAAAAAAAACCATAAGATCTTAGTTTAGAAGCCCTCTTTTAGAGGTTGCCTAATTGTTATAGGCACTGTGTTTGTTATATGAGTTATGTTTGTCCTTCATTTTTGAAGAGGACCATGACATCAGGGAGATGATTACATGACTTGCAGTTGACATTGATTTGAGTGAGGGAGGCCCATGCAAGGTCACCAGACTCACTTTCTCCTCCAGAGCCATCTGGGTACAGTGGCCAAATATTCATCAGGACGTCTGGAGATGTCCCAGGATACAATGGGAGACCCTGGTACTTTCAGGCTAAGGTCTTTTCAGGTTCTCACTTTGAGTGAGGTATTGCCCATTCAGTGAATAGGTCTCTTCAAGAAGTGAGTAGTCATCATCAAGTGGTAGATCATATTAATTAACACAGCATAGGGCTGGTTTAGATCTAAGAATAAGTAATTACTAAGTTTTAGAGATTTTATATATAATATAGCCAATTATGATTTTATTTCAAAATCTAACTTCATTAAAATGGCAGCTTAAATATTGTTCAGAAAAGTAGATAATCATCCTTTTGTCCTTTGACAAATATCTGGTGCTGTAGATATCAATCCATATTTTCTCTCTTTTCATGAGACATCATCCCAGAAGTCAATTGCTGAAAGTCCATCTAACTTTCTGGAGGAGCCTTCCTTCTTCATTTCTTGATATTGCTTATGTACCAAGAAGGGACACATGATGTCCACAAGCGATCTCTCACTTGTCCTACATGAATCACCTTCTCCAGGAAGCTTTCATTAATCCCCGTTAAGTAATGATATTTCCTCTTAGACATCTTGTAACATATTGTTTTGCTGTTTGCATAAGCACTTATGCACTATTGTAAGATGGGAAAGTCACTTGATTTTTCTGGGACTCAATTTCTTTATTTTTGAGGGAATTGGATAAAGTCAACTCTTAGGTATCTACCAGCCCTAGTTTATGATGCTATGATACTACAAGACTGTAAACTTCTTGAGAGCAGGAACTGTTTTAGCTAAGCTTTATGTCTCCCTAGCAATTAGTATAGTAATTCTTCTGTCTATCCTGTAAAGATTTATCATTTCATGGTATGATCTTATCATTGTAGAGTTTAATTGTATAATATTGCTTTAACTATTTTGAAGATAACTCTTAAGAGACACTAAATAAACACTGCAGAATATGAATAGAATATTTTCTCTTGAATGTAAATCAAGCAACTTTGATAGCATAGCATAAATCACAACAGTGATCTGTTTTAAAAAAAATCAATTTATCTTTAACAGGAATGAGAGAGGGAAAGAGAAGGAAAGTAAGGAAGGGCACAGGCGTTAGTCTTCATAGGGGGAATGTGGAATTTTGTTAAGTCAACAAAAATATCTGATACCAAAATAATTCTAGGCTTTCTCTTGAGAGATTTATATATATGCATCCTTGGTTGTGCTTTTATAAACAAACAAATGTTCAGTTATCCCACTTTACTATTCGGTTATGAATACAAGCTGAGAAAATGAAGAACTTGTCTCTTCTTGAAATTTTAATCCAACCTTTGTTTTCTGTTGTGCCCATTGGATGCTTTCATTGTCAATATTTGGGAGGTGTTTAAAAACATGTAAAGAATGTAAAAGGTGGCACTCAAGAAGATTAGTAAAAATGCCTCCAAATAATCACTTGGGCTTCCCAATCCTTCCTATATACCTCCCTGGGGTAACTTTTCCTAAAATAATAGCATGGTATGATCTTCCTCAAGAAGCTACAATAGGGGCCTCTTACTACCAGAACAAATCCAATCTCAGCTTGAATTTGGATTTCCTTTAGAAACTGCCCTCCTCATCATAGCAGCCCAGGTTTATTTCCTACTGCTCCCTTAAACAAACATCCCAACTAAGACTAGGTTCCTCACATGCTCCTTCTTGTTGCTGTCCTTTTTATTAGCTACCAAGATCATTGGAAGGAACATTACAAATGACCTAGACCAAACCACTTGTTTTGCACATGAGGAAACTGAAGCATAAAGAGGTAAAATGGTAAAGGCAGACAGATAATAATTATGTAGCAGAGCCTAGATTTGAAATGAAGTCTTTGACTCCAAATCCAGTGCTCTTTTATGCTGCCTCTTAACCAAATTATTATCCCCTGTAAATGATTCCATCAACATTTTTGTTGTTTGGTCATGTCCAACTCCCCATGACCATATTTGGGTTTTCTTGGCAAAGATGCTGGAGTAGTTTTCCATTTCTTTCTCCAGTTCATTTTATAGATAAGGAAACTGAGGCAAACAGGGTTAAGTACTTGTCACACAGCTAGTAAGCATCTGAGGACAGATTTGAACTCAGGAAGACTTATCTTCCTGACTCCAGGCCCAACACTGTATCTATTGAGTCACGTAACTGCCTGTCCATTCACACTACTTTCTATATTTTCAATCACAAACTTTCTTCTAGATTCAGCTAAACCCCACCTCCTCTGAATATGTCTCAGACCACCTAGTACTCAAAAATCCCTTCGAACTCCTATAACAATTATGTATAAATACACACAGGATTCGTGAGGTAAGTGTTGTGAGGAAATCCTGGTGCCAAAACTCTATCCACCAAGTCAAATTCCATGCCATCTGTGATTTTTGAGATGAATCCCCTGGAGTTTCCTGCCTGATAGGACAGTTGAAATGTGTCACCTAGGGTCATAAGATAGAATTTGAGCAAAGGATTTCATGACTCTAAGCCTTTTTCTTTATACCAGGCTTATCTCCAGAGCTAGGGTATAAACTTATCAAGGACAGGAATTGATTCTTCTTGCATATCTCCCAGGGCCATGAGCAAACTACAGATGTCAACTGTGTTTATATGTCTATTATAATTAACTAAATATAAAGGTTCTATGTTTTCAGAAACTTAAATTTCTCAGCCCTGGATGCTCTGGGAGAAACACTGGCTAAGTGACAGACTTGCAAAAGGCAGTGGTAGGTTTTATTCTATATTTATATGACATTTCAGTTAATGTGGGACAACCTGAAACCAGGAAAGAAACAGCAATTATAACTAATAAGCTATGGTATTCAATTTGCTAGGCTTTCACGGCTGCTGCTGCCATCACTGAGATTAACCTGCCATTTGTTCAGGTGTTAGTACAGCTGCAGACATCATAAAAAGCCCAGGTACTTTCTGATATCAATGCAGAACCCAAGAAAGGACTACTCTATCTAGAGCTCTAGTTGGGTTTGCAGACCCGTAGCCTGATAAATTTAAAAATCCTCCATAGATGATATTTAGAGATAATGCTCTGTGGTCCAGTGTGCATACATTTTATCAGCATTCTTACTTTCCTTTGGGTTACTTAGTGTAGAACTTGTGTCTACCAATAGCTTTCACTTTAGAGGAAAGGAGTTCTGTGGGACGGTTTGGTTGTTAATGTCTTCTTACTTTCCTGTCTCCGTGTTGTCTCTTGATTTAGGGTGTTGGAGGGCAGGTATGACCAGAGTAAAAGCAGCATTGATTAGGGATAATGTGAGTAGTTACATTTTAATCCAGCAGTCCATCCAGCAGTGGTCTCCTCTGGAAACCCGATCGATAGCCTTGCTTGGCCTGTTCTACGATAATGATCAGGGCTGTTGGTTGGGCCTAGTGGTAGAATGTTCAATCAATTACACAAAGGTCAGCTGGTTAAGAATGACAGAACATCTTGGTTTCCATGATACAAGAGATTTAATTCTTGGGTTTTTTTTGTTTTTTTTTAAGAGATTTAATTCTTAGAGGGTAAATGCAAAATTGAGAGAATGAATACAACATTTTGCCTAAGTTCTATTAAAGATCTGCCTAAAATTTTAAGGTAGTGTGGTATAGAGATAAGAATTCTGGATTTAAAGATGGGGAACCTGGGTTCAAATGCCATCTCTTATGCTACTACCTCAGTGAGCTTGGTTAAGTCACCTTACTTCTCTAATCCTCCGTTTTCATAAAATGGGGGAAGGGGAAGGTGATGCCTGTGATTCTTTAATAATACTGATTACTCTATTTTTGGAAAACTTTATCTCTCATGCTTTCCTGGAACTATTTTAAAGAACTCTCAGTGGTCCAATGTTCCTTACAATTATTGCAAGCCTATTTGTCAGTCATTTAACATTTATTTAAAGTCATAAAGTATGCTGTAAGTAAAGAGGCATGTATCAATTTATCACTTGAAGAGTTTAATTTGTTTGGTTCCTATCCTGTCAAGTCATTTCCTTCTCCCAGGCCTAACTCCCAAGACAGGAAGAGGAGATATGTGACATCTCCTTGACAAGACCCCAATCCAGCCACTTCCTTGTTATTTATTTTTTATTTGGTTCCTGCTTCTCACTAGGGAATTCAGTGTCTTGTTTGTTTGTGATGGAATTCAGCTGCAATCAGATGGGTGTCAGATATTAATGTCACCTGTTTTTGTAGCATCTTTGCAAGCATGTTTAGCAAGATTCAATGATATATGGACAGTTTGACCTTGGAAAAACTTAATTACATTAGAAGCCCTTTTACCAGGGGTAGTATCTGGTCACAGGAGGTATCCTAACTGTGCTATACTCAGTTTTTATTGCGTGGAATCTTGCCTCTCTAAGTTTTGGTTCTGTTTTTTTTTAGTTTTATTTAGGTGAGATCTGAGAGGAGACCAGGAGGGTTGAGTGGACAATAAGAATTTCAGCTGAAAGTGCTTCTGAATCCAGATGACAATAAATCAAATTATAATTTTGTTCTAGCATGTTTCTTACAATACCTCATGAAAAAGGAACATTGATATTTTATTCTAGATAAAGGCATTTTGAAAGAAAATCACGAAATTTTTTCTCTGAAGGAAATAAATTCACTTGCATTAAAGAAAAAGTGAATATATATTGAGTACCTACTGCGTGATTGGTGCCTTGGCAGAATACCCCAAAATTTGAGATATAGCCCCTGCTTTCTACAAAGTGACAGTTGTGATGTGGATACTGTGCTAGGTGCTGGGGACATAAAGACAGAAGGGAAACCAGACCTGCTATGAAGGAGTTCACATACTGTTGTAGGAGGCTTTCAATTGCATAAATGATCTGTGGATTTATGATGAGGATGATAAACAGGCTCAATAAAACTAAAATGAAAATTTAGATCCTTCTCAAGGATCGCAAATTCTATTTTCAAAGACATAAATATTTATTGGAAATATATACATATGTAATATAAATATAAATCAATCCAATTGTATATAACATAAAATAATCTTACAATTAATATAATACAATATAAATCTATTATAAACAGGTAATATAAATATAGATCAGCGTAATTATATGAAATTTAAATAATATAATTAATATAAAATATAAATCAATATAATTATATGATGTAAACAATTATGCTATATCATATATACATGCACACACACACAGTCTTCACTAACAGAATGTGAGATCCTTGAGAAGATGAATATTTTCACTTTAGCTTTCCAATTTGTCTCTAGCCAGGGACATTTCCTTTTATTACCTGATAATAATACAAGTTTGGTAAATATTCATTGATTGATACATGATAGTGCTTATAAATCCAACAAGATTCTCAGCCCAGGCTGACAATAGGGTTGGATGGGATTTGAACTGGGCATTGGAGCCTGGCTAGAATTCGTATAGACATAAGGGAGCATGGGAGGTATTCCAGAAGCATAGATGGAATAAAGGAGGATGAAATAATGAGCAATTTTATAGCATAGAAAATTAATCTGGCTTATCAGGGGAGACTGAGGTGATTAGACGGGCTATAGCAGGAGGTTTATAGATATTCTTGTTGATTTTTTTCCCCTGTCATTATGACCATTCCAGGAGTGGCATCCCTGTGATCTCATTTCTTACATGGAACCAACCATCCAGATTTAAACCTTGGGTCTGTGTGTAACCAAATGGAATTCAGTTTACTAAATAATGAGTAACAATGCACCATTTTCAAACAGATTTCAGATAAGTTGTTCACCATTAATTTCCTACCAGCTCACTGCAGCTCTGTAGGAACATAATGAGAGGGGAATTAAGAACTGCATTTTCTCAAGAAAGACTCCAAGTTTTTGTTTGTCCCAGTCTTTGCATTCATGAGCTACTGTGAGCTACTAGCAGCAAAGATAACTTAAGTTGCATAGAGAAGGGAAGATTTCTATGGTAGATCAAGTGAAAAATATAAACTAAAATTCTGTTTTATGATGCCATTGGCCCTGGGAGGCATGCAGAGGTCCTTGGTTCTTATTTCAGCAAAATCTCTCATTGGACAATCATGTCCCCTCATCAACAAGAAGAACTGTTCGATGGCTGAGTATGGCCCACTGATTTCATAAAAGTGTGAAGCATGCATCTCAATGCAAAGTTTGCTGCCATGGGTTTCAATAAAATATGAACCTACACACACACACACACACACACACACACACACACACACACACACACTCACACACACACAGAGACACAGGACTAACAAATGCAAATAAATATAAAGGTGTGTTTTCTGTGTTTTGACAGGAAAGAATGTTTGATTCATATGTTTAATATTCTCCTCTTGTGCACTGGTATGAAATCACTGAATGTCATTCATCATGAGGAAAAATGTTGGATTCGTGTTTTTTAGAAAGGAGGAGCACACATATCAAAGGGGAACAAAAGTCAAGGAAGCAGAATAGGAAGAAAGATAGTCAAATATGTTGACAGTTCTTTGGGCGTTTAGAAATTCATAGACTTGTGAGGAATATAATGGTAAAGCAGGGGATCTGGATTTCATTTTGTGAGTTGTACCTTAAGTGACTGGCTTATCACATCCACTTTTTGATACTGAAGATTTATTAAGTGCCCTGATGTCTTGTATACCTAAATTACATTTGGACCAATGTGTTCATTTGGAAAGTCTAGTATGTTACCATTGAGCCTTAGTTGGGTATTTGAGACATTTATGGAATACTAACATTTTCTCTTTTCCAAAAGAATATATTCCAGAATGATCTGCAAAGAGGTGCTTTATAACTATTTATTGAATTGAATTGAATTAAGACCCACAAGGTTAGCCAGAAGACCTAAAATACCCAAGTTGTTAGATTAAACACCCCATGATTTCTCAAGGCTATCACATGAGGCTAGGAAATGTTTTAATGCTGCTGCAACCTAATAGTCGAAAATTACTTGAACCACATACTATGCTACATAGAGTACATAGTACACTCTCATCTTACTCACAGTCTCTCTCTATCCCATTCTGTGTAGATACCAAGAGCAATTTCAAAATGCATATTGATCTGAACTAAAACTAGCATGGGGTGAAACTAAGAGGGTACTGGCAGCTCCTTTAGCAGCATGGAATCAACAAAATCCAGTAATGAGTTAGCCAGTAGAATTAGTCAAAATTGGTGCTCAGCAATGGTGTCCTTCCTTTCCTCCAGCAGCTATACTTCACCTCATCTCTATCTTGTCCCCTAGATGATCCCCAAAAACTCAAAGCCATCTCCCTTACAATGATACATCCCAGTGTCTCTGCCCACGAAGGTTGTTGTACTGGGTTCTTTTTCTCTCTTCAGTCCCTATGGAATCTTAAGGCATTGACTCTTGCCCTTTACCCCCAACAACTAAACACATTTTAAAAAATTGGAGCGTTATATTTCATGTTACTTGCCCCAGACACCTTTTGTAAAGCTTGCTCTGTACACTACTACCACCACCATTACCAAACCAGTAAGTATTTATTGAGGGCCTGCCACATGACAAAAACTCTGTCAAGTGCAAGGGGTACGAAGAAGGTTAACAGACAACCCCTGCCTTTAAGGAGATTGAAGTCTAACTGGAGAAGCAATATCTGAATAACTGTGCTAATAACATATATACAGGATGAATTGCAGATAATCAACAGAGGGAAGGCATTAATAGAAATCAGAGAAAACTTCTTGTTAAAGGTAGTATTTTAGCTAGGACTTGAAGTAAATCAGTGAAGCTAAGAGGTCCAAGTAAGAATAGAGATTTCCAGACATAAGGGACATTCAGGAGAAAATGTGGGGAGTCAGGAGATAGTGTGTTTTGGATGATAAAGAGCAATAAGGCTAGCAAAAGACTAGAAAGATAGAAGGAGCCAAGGTTACTAAGGACTTTAAAAGCCCCCAAAAGGATTTTATATTTGACTCTGTAGGTCATAAGGAGCCACTAGAATTTATTCAGTGGAGGTGGGCATGTCATAGTCAAACATTAGGAAGTTTACTTTGACAGCTGAGAGGAGGATTGACTGTCTCTTGGAGAGATTTGAGGCAAGGAGACCATGACCAGGTTATTGCAATAGTCAAGGCACTAGGCAATGTGGACCTGGATGAGAGTGATGGCAGTGTCAGAGGAGAGAAGGGGATATATAAGACAAATCATATCCAAGTAAAATCATCAAGACTTGCCAACAGAGATATGGAGGGTGAGAGACTGAGGAGTCAAGGATGATACCTAGGTTGTGAGCCTGGGAGATGGAAAGGATGGTCGTCAATACTAACTGAGAAATTTGGTTGGAAGCGACATTTTGGAGGTGATGAGCTGAGGTTTAGACATGTTGAATTTAATATGTCTATAGGACATCCAGTTCAAGATGTCAAATAGGAAGTTCTTAATGCAAGTCTGGAAGCTAGGAAAGGTTAAGAGATGGATAAGTAGATCTGAGAATAATCAGTATAGAGATGAGGACAGAATCCATGAGAGCTGCTGAGATCACCAAGCAAAATAGTACAGTAGCAGAAGTAGTAATTTCTGCTTAATGGCTCTAATAAGCTGCCAGACTATTCATCTTGAAAATTCTCTTTTATCATGATACCCCTCTGCTCAAAACCTTCAATATTTCTTGCTTTCTTTTCACTAAACACTTCTGTCTGGATTTAAAAACTTCTCATACTCTGATACCCTCTACTTTGCCAACCGGAATTTCTACTGTGCACTCTATGTTCCTGGAAAGCTAATCTTGAAAACATTCCTGTTTTATGCCTTCGCTCATACAGTTCTGTTAGCCTCCTCTCTTCTCTTTTCTTCCTCAAACCACATTTGACCACTCTTTCAAGATCCAATCTCAAGTTTATATCATAAAAAAGTCTGCTGTAATGTAGTTATCTCTTTCTCCTCTCAAATTCCTATAATGCTTAGGATAATATGGTTCTATGGTTTGTATTTAACTATGGTCTATTATATTATGAGCTTTGTGCGAGAAAGGGCTGTTTTGTTTTTATTATATATCTACACATAGTAAATGCTTATTAAATATTTTTAATTGAATTGAAATGAATTTTCTTCTTAAATAGATGGTAACCTTCTTGAAGGCAGGCAGTGTTTCTAATGATTCTACATCTACCACAAGAAATGCACAAAATATTTCAAATTTGTAGAGTATTATAAATTTTGAATTGGAAGTGGCCTTTAGTTCAACTTCTCCATTTTACAAATGAAGAAACTGAGTTCTAGAGAGGTGAAGTGACCAGCCCTACCCTAGGTCTCATGAGAAATAAGTAACAGAACCAGGTTCTGAATACATGTCTTTTTTATTCCAAAGCCATCTCTTTAGTTTATAAACCCCCCTCTGTATTTTATGAAGGTAGTCACAACTCATATGTTTGGTTTATGTAAAAGTAAGTTAAATTCATGCATCATGTTTTATGATCAGCCACTTGCCAGAGATAATTCAGGGACTCACAGTCTTCCTTGGGTACGTTGGTCATTTGGTTACATATGGAAAAATTATGTCTCCTAGGATTGACTGTTTCTAAAGTGAGTTAACCTCATTTACTGCCAGATACTGATAAAATGTTGATTATTAAATGTCTATAGATCCCTATCAACTCTCAAGAGAATTTGGCTGCCTTATTATTCTCTCAGATTATATCAGCAAGAGAGCTGCTTCTATTTGAAATATAGAACATGACAAAACACATTGTTTTTTGTAATATCCCTTCATCTCTAGACTTTAATCCCACGTAGTTTTCACAGAATATTAAAGCATTTTCTTCTTTGAAATTTTCCACAGGAATAACTTTTTTTCTTCAACTTGGTAAGCGTATTAGGGCATGAGATGATTGAATCAAATTGTGACAGAAAGGCATAGCAGAAAGAGCAGTAGTCCTGAGGTTGAGAGATCTGGAATCGAGGCTTGACTCAGGCGTTTGCTATCAGGTGCTTAAACTCTCAGAACCTGAAATTCCTCATCTGGAAAATGAAGTAAAATATTTTTCATTGACTACTTTTCAGTGCCATTGTAAGAAAACAATTTTGTAATCTTAGTATATGATATAAATGTAAATGATGATTGTTATTATCAGATCAGACCTGTGTTTTCATTGGTATAGGGAATGCCTAATGAAGAAATCCCCACTACCCACAGAGTTCAGCCTCTGCTCTACAACTTACAGTCTTAGGAGATCCACCTGGTCAGAGGAATCACATAGCCAAGACATGTCAGAGTCCAAACTGGAAACCATATTGTCCTCAGCATTCCCAGGTCTCAAACTATATTACAAAGCAGTTACTATAAAAGTGATTTGGTACCGTTAAGAAATGGAGAGTTTGATTAATGGAATAGAGTAGGTACACAACATACAGAAGCAAATGGATCTAATACTCTGATTTGATAAACACAAAGGCCCTCCAGCTAATTGCATAAGGCTCACTATTTGACAAAAGCTAAAGAGAAATTTGGGTAGCAGTATGGAAGAAACTAACACTTCACATCTTATACAAAGATAATCTCCAAATGAGTGTGACATATATAGAAAAAATTCACATCATAGACAACTTCAAGAAGTATAGAAAACAATACCTGTAATGTCTATGCATAGAAGAAAAGCTCCAAGACTGATTGTTAGCTGCTCCATATATTATTATTATTATTGTTGTGGTTGTTAGATCTGATTCTTATCTTCTCTTCTTTTCATGCTAGTATAGTACTTTTTTTGGTAATGAAGTATGTATTATGTTCTTCATGTTATATTTACGTCTTGTATTACTTGAAAATTTTGACTTTTTGATTACTAATATTGAAATTCTGATATGTGCATATTTGCTGGATTCCTTTCCCCGTGCTTCTTTTTTGTTGTATTTAATTGGATCATGCAACTTACAGCTTTTTTCTTGAGTATATAAGCTATATATTGATGCAATCTTGTGATGTCTTTCTAAAGATATTTAATTATTTTGTCTAGTTTCTTCTACCATGCTAGCATTTAATGCTTCTCTTTTGAAATATTCCTTAATAGATCCAGTTCTCTTCCTATTGTCCTTGCTATAGCAACAGTTGTTACCTGTACTGGTGTGCACAGATGCCAAAATGTTTTTATACATTCTGTGAAATGTTCTGGATGCATTTTTTCATGATCTTAATAGGATATATTGGCTCTTTTGGATCACTTTATATTGGGCATGATTGGTGTACAAGTTGGATCCATGCAGTCAAACTCTAAAAGAGCTCTTGGGAAAGTCTAGTCAAATTTTAACCATCTCGTTTTCAATGTTATTTGAGATATGAAAGAGTTTTTGACATTAATTTCATTATTAGATTTATTTTCTGTTTATGTAAATCAAGAATGACCTCAGGTTCTTCAGTTTTTCAGATTTTAATAGATGTTACATTTTATCTTTCTTGTTATTTAATCTATCTTTATGGATTTAAAAAAAGTGATTAGACTATACTGCTAGGCAATAAGTTGTGTGATGGTTTGCCTCCTCTAGCAGTCAGCACTTCTTGCACTGAAATGCTCCCAAGGTAGAGTACTAGTATTTGTGATTTGTTCCAATGTACCTTGTCTTCCGGTGAAGACAATATGAACACCTGAATATGACAGTGCTCCGTTGTTCTCCAAGTCAAACACATGATGATGGTGGTCATTATTATTAAATGTAGTGAGAGGAAAACCTGTACTTTGAAGTGAGCTATGTGTATCCAGCTCTACTATTAAACAGTTCAGCAGAATTGATTTAGATCTTAGCTATCATATCTTCAGACCAGAATGATGCAAGATGTAGCCTAACTCTTTTACTTCTCCATAGGAATTGAGTTATCAGTTACTTTTGCTAAGTTTTTCAACCAAATAGACAAAATGCCAGCTGGAATCAGGTATACAATGTGCAGATTTTACTTGTTATGGTCCTGTTTCCAGATGTTGAGTGAGTTCCCTTAGTGTACTGTCGCATAAAATATCCACAGTATTATCCAATTTAGAATGGAAATGATAAGAAGCAGGTTGGTGTTTGTGCCAGAAGTTTATCCTCATAGCATAGAGATTACAGGCAATTCAGGAATTATCCCTTACCAGAGCTTTCTGGGGTAATATTCATGGTTGCTATACTAGCCAGCCATAGTGAGACTGGAAACTTTGAATTAATACTTGCTTCCAGCTCTCCTAGTTGAAAATTCTCCATCCTGAAGTTCTTTCCCTATATGCTTAAATGTGCATTATTTAGCTCAGTTAGTGGCAGCTAATGATTTTGAATTGATATTGACAGCATAATATTTTGGTATATGAATTCATGGCATGGCAACCATTATACAGAAGCCATCTAATCCATTTGTTGCTTCCAGGCCAAATTCTAGGTAACCCAGCTCACACAGATGGACATCAATCCAATCCTTGGAGATCTTGAAGGAGAGATTACATGACGACCTTCCACACCCTACTCCTCTGAGAGTAGAGGGAAACCTAGCCAACTTCTCCTGTAGCACCCTTCAGAATGTTAACACATTTCCTTTGAAAGCATTAAGCAACTCACTGGTTATGTACCTGGGCCAAGCATGTATGCATTGGGACCCTTACCTGGAAGATAATACTCACAAGTGACATTCCTTTTGGAAGTTAAAGCTATTAGCTGGCTTCTTCCCTAAATGTGTCAGGGATGGAGGGAAGACAAACAATAAAATCAACAAACATTTCCCTTCTCAGTGGTAAAAACAAGATTAGGAGGGAAATCTTGTGGTAGATAGGAACATTGAATATATGAAACATGTTATGTCTAAAACCCCTCAAATCTCAACAGAGTGATAGCATAAGTGTTCTCTCTAATATATCTGGATTGATGGCATCCAGGGAATATAAAGTCATTTGAGAAAATAGCAATGCATAAAAATGAATACAGGGGTCCATCTTCTGAAGCAGCAATGAGGAGAAAACTATATGTTGGCAAAAATCATGCACACTCTCTCTTGTTCTAAGTGCATTGAATTAAAAAGAAATAAAGGGAAATTCTTCTTCCCCCATTTAGTAGAAAATGTCATTGAAATGTCAGAGTTCCTTCTGTGTGAGCATAGCTCTCTTAAAAGATGATAGCTGCAAATCATGAAAATACTAAACATGTAGGAAAATATTAAAGCCATGAAAAGGAACGATTTTCAGAAGATGTGTGCAGTGGCTGGGAAGCTCTGGATACAGCTCCCCAGAATAGATCATTTTCCCAAGTTATGGGACCTTGGTGGGCTAGCTCTCAGCTTCCTCATCTGCAAATGTGGGTGTTGGACTTACAGTGGTGAAGAACCTGTGGCCTTGAGGCCATCTGTGGCCTTCTAAGGTCCTTGGCTGCAACCTTTTGACTGAGTACAAGTTGGACAGAACAAATCCTTTTATTAAGGGGATTTGTTCTATGAAGTTTGGATTCAGTCAAAGGGTTGCACTTGAGGACTTGGAGGGCCACACGTGGCCTCCACACAGGTCCCCCACCATGGTAGATTCAGAAAGTGACTTGCTCCAGGTCACACTGGCAGTATACATAGAAGAATATAAGTGCTTTGGGACTGAAATGTCCTACCTGAAAGTGAGTGATAATTATTATTTGAATTTCTATAAATAATAGGAAGCACTAATTATCTGAGTTGATGTGTCTCTTTTTTGTATCTGTTATTCCCAGGCTCCCTCCTAGTGCATTTTCCCCATTAACAAATCTTTGTAGGAAGATTCTACTCAGCCATACTTTTGCCCAAACTTTAAACCTAGTAAATTCAAAAAAAAAATAGTAAGAAAAAACAGTTGTAACAACTTTGTGCCTAGTGATAAGGAAAGCCTCTGTCTTTTTTTCAAAAATGTAAAGGTAGAATTTGTGAATTAGCAGTGGTGTGGTTAGGCAATGATGCATGAAGGGAAACCCCTAATGCTTGTTATTTAGGGAGTTTTAAGATTAATAGAATTCAAAGGGCTTAGTTTGGGAAACCTACCTGCCAGATCAATCAACTCATTCCTTCAATCCAGTTCCCTCCATGTATAGCCTAAGGCTTGAATTAAAGGTATTGTGAAATGTGTAAGATGAGAAAGGTAATCTTAGAAGATAGTAAAGTCATGTGTGGTATTGGATAAAGAACTACAGGAACCTATTCAAATAGTTATGCTAATATCTGCTTGTACTGGTGTTTTATTTCAGAAACATTTTTATTCATTTAAAGCCCATGCCCCATAAACTTAGATGTTTGAAAGCTAGAAATGTATTTGAATAAAAATGATTTTGTTACAAATTTTTTTTGTGGATATCAAAGGGGACTTGAGGACTACTAGAGCGTTCACAGTCATAGATATCTAGAATCTTGTATTTTATCTGGTCCAACTCATCTTATAAAGAGTCTTCTTCTATATCTCTTGTAAGTGGTCATCCAGACTCTAATTTAATACTTTTGGTGATGAGGGTCTTGATACTTTGCATGTATTATATTTCATTGAATAAAACTTTGTTTTTAAAAAAGTTCTTTAATGCAAAATATGCCTAGTTCCAAATTTCAATCATTTGCCTAGTTCACTTCTCTGTAGTAACAGAGAACAAGTCTACATTCTCATCTACATGACAAGAGTTCCAAGATACGAAAATTGCTACCATCACTCTCATCTTCTACAGGTCAATTATGGTCAGTTCCTTCAATTGTTCATCATATGATGTGATCTCCAGGCCCCCCACCATCATGCTCATCTTCTGCCAGATTTTCTCTAGTTCATCAATGTTTTTCTTTAAAAAATGGCATTCAGGATGGAATATTCTACTTCAGGTCAATTCATTGGTTTCAATGTTTTCACAAACCATTTATTTAAGAATGTCCTCCAGTTTCTTACCAATTATTGTACTCAAGTTCACTAGTTTACAAATTCTAGAATTATCATCATTTTAATTAACCCACATTTAGGTGTCCTAGCATGGCAGTTCATTCCAATTTCTCACAAATTAATGACAGTGACTCCTCTGTCTTATGTACAGAACCTCATAGTACTTTTGATTCCTCTACCACAAGATTTTCCTCCTAATCTTTGATTTGATTCCTCTAGCCCTAGAGTTTTGAACCCATTTAAAATAGCTAAGTGTTTCCTGGCCATTTTCTTACCTATATCTGGCTTTATTTTTTTCCTATGAAAGTTTGTCCTACTCTTTCCAGTTTCACTATAAATTTCTTTGATAGAGAAGACAGAAGCTAAAAGGAGGCGAGCCCATGGTACCGTCACCCTGCATGATCTTTATAAAACTTTAATTTTTCACACATTTTCAGAAGCATTTCTATTGTTGACACTTGTATTTAAGAACACATGTGTATATCCTGCTTCAGTTATCTAGGTCTTTTATTTTGATAACTTTCTGTTCATATTTTTTTCTTGTGAATTTGTTCTGCCGTAGAATTATAAAGATGTTAAAACTCAAAGTATTTCTATGCATTATATATAAGGAACTCATAAGCTAGTAGGCTTTAACAATATATGAAAAATACTGGTTTTGTTAATGTAGAAATTCCCTTGAAGTTACAGGTAATTTATATATATTATAAAGAGATTTGCCCCAAGTTCAATGATATTCAGTGTTTTTCCCATGGTCGTACAGCTAGTATGTGTGTAAAAATTTGAACACCTGTTTTCCTGATTCCAAATTCAGCATTTTATCCATTGTGTTATGTTGCCTGTCAGGAGTTCAGTAGCAAGAAGTAAATTTATAGAAGGAAGAAGCTTTCTGATCCAGTTCTCACATTCAACATATATCTGAGACCCAAGGAAGTAGAGAGATTTGCCCACAGCCAAAGCTATGTGTCAGAACTGGAACTTCAGAACAGAACACAACCAAAAACAAAACCAAAAACAACAACTCTTGTTTCCTAGCTCTTAGTTGAGTATGCTTTTTCAGGACACAACAGTGTCTCTCATTGAATTATTATGCAGTTGTAACTTCTTAAGGACAAGCAAGAGTTCCGTTACTGTGTATGATTTACACCCGTAGAGAATAATGTTGAGAAGCCAACAGATTTTAGCCATATTTATTGTTTTTTAAATGAATTTCTTTTTTGGGGGGGAGGGGTTACTTTGATGTTTTTAGTGACAAAAGAAAAATAAAAATGTCCATTTTTTACAACTTTCTTTGAAAATGAGCTTGTTTCCTTCATAGCCTATAAGATTTAAAGAATTGCCAAGGTAAAATTTCTCATTAACTGTAATGCAGGTAAGCTTACTATGATATATAAGACAAAAATGGCCCTGGGACCAATTCTCATTGGTCAGTTCCATAGGCTGTGAATCACCTCTGTTCGCTACCAAAGAAGGATTCATTATTAGCCGTTTAGTGCTAATTCTGCACCCTTTTCCTCCATATGATCAGATGCCCAATTCTTTTTTAAATTTTCTTTTAATCATCAATTTTACAATCATAAAATCATTCCACAAATATTTTAATATGTACAAGGAACAAGAAAGGATTAAATGTGAAATTAATGTTTTTAAGTAAATATTATATTTAACAAGCTTATCACAACATTGTCTTAATTCTGTCCCCTTTTGAACTTGAAAATTTTTTTCTTCTATTTTTAAAATGATTTATTGATACTATTTTCTAATTTTTCTTTGGACATCTCTATAAATTTTTCCTTAAATTTTATTACTTTATTTTCTCCCAATTACATGTAAAAACAATTTTCAGCATTCATTTTTAAAATTGTTTCAAATTTTCTCCCTCACTTGCCACCCCACTCATATGAGAAGGTAAGCAATTTGACATAAGTTATACATTGGTATCTCTATCATTAACCAATAGCTCAGACCACTCCCCCAACAAAAAATAGAAACCCTCCAATTGGACAACAACAACAAAATATAACTATTTTCAAATAAAACAGCTTTACATATTGACATCTGAACAGAAATATCTCATTCTACACCTCAGATGGCCCCTCTAATAAGAGCCTTATTCATTCTTCCTTATTTGATCACAGTACATTAATCCTATAAGGGAGGACAGAGTTCACTTAGTCTAATGCTCTTTATGTTAAATAGGAAGAAACTAAGACCCATAGAAGGGAAATGACTTGGCCAAGGTCAATCAATTAATAAGTTAATAAGTAATTATTAAATACTTACTATGCATCAGGCACTTATCACACAATTAATAAATAGCAAAGTCTGGATTCGTATCTATGTACTCTGACTCCAAAACTAGTACTCTTTCCTCTGTGTGATGATGCCTCCACCAATGGTCAATGCATAGTAAACACACACACACACACACACACACACACACACACACACACACAAACACAACAGAACAAAGCAAAACCTTCACTTGGGGTACCAGAAGGGAAGAAATCAGCACTTTGGCGTGCCACATTGAAATGGTTGCCAAGTTCTGGCTTTGTTTTTGTAGATCTAATTGAGACATCTTTGAAGACTGCAATTACCATTTAGCATATTATAGTTCTTATCATTGCTTTAACAACTAACTAATATTCATTAAAAAACTTTAGAAATATGAGAACTACTGGTTGATATTATATTTACTGGATTTTAAAATGCCCAGGACTTATAATGTGATAGCAGTAAATTATTAATTTAGACATCTAGGCAATATCTACTTGAATATCCATTAGTTTGAGAAAAGAAAAGGGAATAGCTATTTTAATGGGGGATTCACCTTTAAGACATTTGTTGATCATAAGAACACGGATTTAGAGCTGTAACAGACCTTGGGGCGGGGCATAAAATTTTCTCCTCTTTTTACATATGAAATGGAGGCCCAGCGAGGTTGTGATTTGCCCAAGGCCATACAGGTCATGGATGTCTTTGATGACATTATTTTTCTTTTGTATATTGTGCAATAGTATTTTTTTGGAGGAGGGAAGGCAAAGCAATTGGGGTTAAGTGACTTGCCCAAGGTCACATACCTAGTGTCTGAAGTCAAATTTGAACTCAGGTCCTCCTGACTCCAGGGCCAGTGCTCTATTCCCTGTGCCACCTAGCTGCCCCTGTGCCAAGGTATTTGAAAATTCTTGAGAAATTCTTGAGGTCCAGGGCATCTTAAGTGAAACTTGACCCTTAATTTTTTTTAGCACTTCTTGGAATTTTTTTTCTCTGTCCTAAGGAGCTGTTTTGGAAAGAAAATAAATAGCAGCATTATGTGTCCTTGGGACAATTCAGGATAAGATGGATGAAGCACAGTTGCTGGCAATATTGAAAACAAATATGCTGGAAATTCTCTACTCTGTAGTCCTGAGTACTCCTGAAATTTACATAGGCCTTTGCTTATTTACTGAAGGCCAGTTGCTTCTTTTAAATCCCCAAAGCAAAATGCATTTTCTTTCTTGGCAGAGAGCTTCCCTGGAACTATTTCTCTCTCTTATTTTCCATACTCTTCCTTTGCATGCATTTGACTGGGTATAAAATGGGAGGAGGGACTTGAGAAATAGGTGCTATGGATTTTAAAAATGAAATTTCAGAAGTTTAGGACATTTCTTTCTAGATGAGAATTAGAGGTCATGGCTGTTTGCTTCTGAAGTTAAATTCTCACAAGCCTTTTGGTTATCTACTAAAAACAAAACAAACAAACAAAAATCCTTTTCCTTTGCTTTAGTTAACCATTAACCATGCTTAGACACTGCTGGGGGCTAAATGTCGGAAATACTGTGAACTAAATGAATCAATTTTCCTCTAAAAGGGCTGTCTAGTGGAAATGGATATTGTTGTGTCATACTGTGAGCTACTTAGCTGATATAAACCGGAGGGGGGGGGATGCATCAGTGATGCAGTTAAGAGTTTGCAAAGGGAACTGGACGTCTGATTTATAAGGCTACCAGAGAACAGGGGTTATAAGTTTATTATCATCATGATGTCAAGGGGACTCAGATAAATATCTACTCATTCCGTCCTCATAACCTCCTGTCCATCCTTTCCTAGGCCCAAACAGATTTAATGTAGGACTTGGCCACTGACATATCAATTCAGTGAATGGAAAGGAGGATGGATTTTTACCTGGGAAAAATTGTTATCTATTTCATGATTTAGCTTTAGAGCTAGAAGGGAGCCAAGAGCTTGTCTGGTTCACCTCTCCTCCCTGTCCCTCCATTTTGAAGGTGAAGACAGTGAGGCCCAGAGAGGTTCTATTTGGTAGAGCAAGGATTCAAACCCAGGTTCTTTGACTTTAAATTCAGTGCACTTCCTACTATACATGCTACCTGAAATGAGGCATATCATATATTCTGTCTATTTTTGTGTCCTTAGTATCTTCTGTATTATAGTCCCTAGAATTTTCTATATAATAGTTGCTCAATGCATGTTTGAATTGAGCGAAATCCCCAGTTCCATGAAGGAGTACTGTGAAACAAGGATTCCAAAATAAGAAATAACTATGTATGCATGTTTATTTTAGATTCTTGAGAATCTTAACCCAGGAGTTCACATACGTATCTCTTATGGACACAATGAATGCAATGTAACTGAACATAGGGAATTGTCAGTTATCTCAGATGGAAACCAAAGCTAGGATGACACTTTTTTATAAGGCAGCAACTATAATGTTCTTTGATAAAGTTGCCTCCTTCAGAAGGTAAGAGCCTGGTTTTCTCTTTGAGTTACTCTTGCTTAAAGTCTTAACCATTATAACATGGATTTTAATTGACATGAACTGGCCATAGGATGGAGGGATGGATGGATAGATGGATTGATGTAAAAGCTTTTACTAAACACTTACTATAGAGAAAGCATCCTGCAAAGTGATGAGAGTACAAAAGAAATAGTTGTCAAAGACACCTTCTCTTTCCCACATAGCCAGCATCCTTGCTGACAGACCCATCTAGAATACTTACTTTAAAGATTCAAGCAATGAGGAGAAAGGTACATATCTTCCCTGGACATCTCTCAGCCCTCTGACAACTTGGCAAATGGTCTTTTTGAGTTGCTATGGCCCCCAAACTCGTCATCCTGCAACTGAACTGATGATGAACCTATCTGAATTTATCTAGGCTGGCCCTCCCATTATAGTCATGCAGCCCATTGCCAAGCCCACACTTGAAGCCCTTCCAGTTTGACAGGGCCTGCCAGGGCTTCTGTTCCATTGGCATAGTTTTTGAGTACTCTGGGTCATCTTCATTCAAGGATGAGGCATCCAAGGAAGATTTGTGTACAGCCAGAGAATTACAGGTAGAGTGAAGAGACGTAAGGATTAGTTTTAGAGAGCTACATTTTCACCCAATACCTCTGATCAAATTAACATGGTTCCTTAATTCATTTGAATTCCTACCTCCCATATTCATCTATTTAAGACACGAAATATTGGCTTTGAGCAAATCAAAGGCAGTTTTGGGCGAGGATAGGTATGACTAGAAAGAAGCAATATCAAGTATACAGTAACATCTCTTAGCAATCTACATTCTTCAGTACCCAGAGAGTGGTCTTGAGACTGTGTAACCAGTGTATTGTATAACCAGTGATGCAGGGATCCTTTAAAGCTAAGTGGATTTTTGTCATAATAAAATAACATTAGAAGGTGAACAAGGCAATGAGAAGCATTCTCTGCAAAGATGTGCAGTAGGGGGAGACAGGCATTTGGCATCCACACCATCATAGCATCTTCCTTCCTAATTGTTTTGTTTCTAGTGAGGGAAAGCACAAAATTATAATTGTCCATTTAATGCTTTCTTTGTTTTGTTCAGCCAACAAGCAGCAGCCAAGCATGTTTTCTTGTGTGGTTTAATCTCATTACACAGTTTCTCTGTGAATAAAGCCCATAAGCTAACAGTTCATAATGGGATTACATAGATTGGCTTATTTTATACAATTTTCTAAACAAGGTTATTCAAGGATTCTTCCTTGGGTATTCTTTTCCTCCTGTTGTCCTGTTTGTTTACTACATTTTCTAGACTTTACTTTTAAGGTGTTTTTTTTAATTACCCCCATCCATTTTTTACCCCTATGCCTTCTCTACATCTTTTATAAAAGATTTTCCACAAGGAAAAGGCAGTGTCCTCTCACAGGAATGGGATGGCTTTAAGGCTTATCATAATGTCAGCAAGGATTGGAGCATTAATCAGCCATGCACATGTGTGTATTTAATACACAGGGAAAGAGGTTTATGACAAGTAAGCAAAGCAGGGCTTCCCTTCCTTCATTTTGTTGCTTTCCTTCACAAAGAGTGGTCTATGAGATAGTGGGTGGCATCCCCCAACTGTCCATCCCTGCAATGAATTCAGCTTCAAGGGCACATAATCATTTCTTCTGTAATGAAAGAAACTTAGCTTGTACCCAGACAGTAAATCACAAAGATGAGATCCTCTCAATAAAGCATTTCTTAAATGCTAGAGCAAACCTCCATTAACCAAGTGCTTCCTCGTAAATCGAAGCAAAAATTAAATTAACCACCAGCTTGCAATCCTATAATTAAAATTGCATAGGGTTCCCTCATCCAAATATCAATTAATATTCTCTTTTCTTTTATGCATTTGCCTCAATATAGATGGAAATGCAAGTGTGAGTGAAATAGCTTCTCTTTTTGTTACTTAAAAAATAAAAGCTAGCCTAGAAGGAGTCATTACCTGACAATAGCTAGAGCGACAGCCGTTTTCCAACAAAGAAGGTTATGGAAGTTAAAGAGAAAAAAAAAAGCAAAGTGTTGGTTGGCAGATTATTTCTTTCTGAAACTGAAGCTAGACTTAATCACAAGAGAATTCCAACTAGGCAGTGTGGGAGACTCTGTGACCCAATATTTCCATAGCCATTCTCTAGAGAACACAAATTCCCAGGACAGACAATGTCAAAATAATAGGATGTGTTGTTCTGTTCTGTTTTTGCTTTAAAGCAATCCTTTCCACTGTCTCAGTGAGCAAAACCTGGAACCACTACTTGCCCATCAGTGCTCTAGAGAGCTGAAACAAGTGTGGCATTTGAAGGAAGAAGGTTATGTAAATTATTTCCATCCAACATTTTTTTCTTGAATACAAGCTCCATACTCTGGTGCTGTAAAAGAGGAAAAGAAATACATATTCCCTTCCCTCAGGGAGAGAATACTCTAGCTGCAAAAACAAGACAAATGCATAGAAAGATTATAAACAATCCGAAGCTATATGTGATACCTGTTAGATGATTGACAGAGATGCTATAATTAGTCAGTCAGTAAGCATTTATCAAATACACAGTATGCGCCAGGCACTGCACTGGGTGTTGGGAATATCTTACATGTTATTAATCAGTCAGGTAACAAGCATTTATTAAGTAACCTACTCTGTGTCAGGCAATTTCTCAAGCCCTGGGCAATCAAAGACAGGCAAATGATAGTCTCTGTTCTCAAAAAACTCACAGTCCAATGGGGGAGACAATACACAAGCAACTAGATACAAGTTATAGGAGAGATAATTTGGAGATAATAAATTAACATTGAGGGAGATCAGGAAAAGCTTTTTGCAGTGGCAGCGTTTTAGCTGAGACTTGAAGGGAGTAAGGGAAGTTTGGAGGTAGAGTGAGGAGTGAGATAGTTCCAGGCATGGAGAACAACAGGGAAAAATGATATGAGATGGAAATGGAATTTCTAGAGTTCAATGAACAAGCGAAGAGGCTGTTGCCACTGGATTGCAGAGTCTGAGGAAAGGGAAAGGAGGGTGAAAGGAATAATAAGCCTGGAAAGTAGGAAAGGGCCAGGTTACAGGGTGGGATGGGGTTGTAAAAGCTAAACTGGAGACTTTATATTTGATCCTGGAGTTAATAGGAAGCCACTGGAGTTTGTTGAATGCAGGGGCAGAGCAGCAACATGGTCAAATGTGTGCTTTGGGAAGATCAAATTGACAGTTAAATGGAAGCTGAATAAGATGGGCATTCTGGAATTCAGTTGTTATAACTGATTTATAAAGCAGAGAAATTGTGTAAATCACAGATATTGGGCAAGAAGCTTCTCCCATTCCATACTGATGAATTTACCTTGCATCTTCTGCTGGAAGGATGTAACTCTCCATTGGCTGCTCTAGTGCGGGAAAGTGGGAATATTAGGTGGTTGAAGTGTGTGCGCGCTTGTGTGTGTGTGATGTGTGTAAATTTCTATGTGGCTTTCACCAGAGAGGTTTATACCTCTTCAACCTGCTTTGCCAAGGTTAATTAGGTATTTGTTATTTTGTGCCACACACTGCAGTCTGGCTTTTGCAACCAAACATTTAACTCCTTGTTAGGGTCTCACTTCTAACTAAGGAAAGATTTGTGAAAGAAAACCACACTGAAAGTCTCCTTGAGCTTCTCCGGCTCAGTCGCTTTCCTCTTTGCTTTTAGCTTGTTCACATTCCCCAGTGTTCTGTCCTCTCGTTGGTTCCCCCGACCTCTATTCCTTTCCTTCATACTCAGAGCTTCTATATGCTTTGATGACTTAGACTAGTTTGGCATTTCATGTTTTTTATGATTTTCTGTGAAAAAGCTCTGTGAAATTCCCCCCTGTTCCCTTAAACTTCCTTTCTTACAAACTTGCCTTAGGTTTGTGAACTCCTTAGCTGAAGGAGCTAGTTTATTCCATTTTACTCCAATTCTTCCAAAACTTGAACACCTCAGGTAAGGTGACCTTGGAGAGTGCTGTTTTTCCTCCCCACCCTCCCCCAGTCCCATACCCCTTACTTCTTTATAGGACATTATTCAAAGTCCTTTGCTTTAAGCTGATAAAAAATTCAGCAGTCTTAGAGATCTCCTTTCATTATGCATTCTGAATGTAATGATGACCCTTCTGAGGAAAAAAATATTGTCCAAACCAGCCATGTGCAAGGAGTCTGAGTTCTATCACTCCTTTTTTGCACTGTAAGGAGAGCAATCTTACACATATTTATTCCTTTATTATCCTCTTTGCTGTTTTGTGTTTGTATTTTTTGCTTGCTTTGATTATTTCTTAGTTACCTACAAACCTGATGGCTTCAAATATGTGCATATCATAACATGTATATGTGTGTGAATCTAATTAATGCTATATTATGTGTTAATAACAGAGTCCTCAACAGACTTGGAGCTGATATATGTCTTTGCTTTGCCTGAATTTTTCTCAGTTTCCTTTGCAAGTAGTTAAAAGGTACTGGGAAAATGATGAATTATGGAATATAAAATGGGCCTATGTGTCAAATGGTTAGTGAAACACAACTGGAAGACTACCTTGCTATTAAGGGAATCTATTAGGATATCTTTCTTTGATAGGACAAATCAAACTATATCTGCTATTTGGATAGAATTAAACCATTTGGTTAGTCAAAACATTGGGAAACTCTGAGCTTCCCATTTAATAAAATGCATAGGATAAATATAAAGGAATATAGACAAGGATGAATTTTATAGTACATTACATTTATATAGCTCCTTCCTTATTTACTAAGCACTTTCTTCACAACAACCCTGTGAGATAGATTAAATGGAAATATATATAGTCCCCATTTTACAGATTAGAAAGTGAAGGATTAGAACAGTGAAGTGACTTACCGTAGGTGAGGTGACTCCGAAATATCAAAGTAAGGATCCTTCTCACTACAAGGCCTGTGTCCCTTCCACTACTCCAATCTGTCTCTCTAAATGAAGTAGCCCTTACATCTAAATATGCCTCAAGGACCAGAAAATACAAGCATTATAGACATGAGTCATTTTCCAGCTAGTTGCCATGGTATCTACACTCACTTTCCCCTGAGCAAAATGGAAAATAGGAGCATGACTGAAATAAATGATACTCAGGTGAGGCCTGGTATAGCCTACGATGACTGGCAGGAGCAATCATTCCAGAGAAGTGGTGCCTCTGGTGTCATTTTCTTCTATAAAAAGGGTAATCGCCTGATTTGTCAGTGAGGTTTGCTTGAATTCCCAGGCATTCTTAGGTTTCCAAGAAGCCCTAGTGACGAGCTGAGCCTTTGACTAGGAGATTATGGCCTCCCTGACATGGAGGTGTAGGCTGTCACTCTTGAATCATTTTAGATGATGGGAGAAGATTCTAAATGTGACTCCTTTTCCTGAGGCCCAGCCAGAAAGGCACTTAGGTCTAGGGTTAGGTCTCAACTATTTTCTATGTGGTAAAAGGCCTACTTTTCTCCCTAAACCTATTTCTAGAGATGAATGAGTACTTGGTTTGGTTTATTTGGATAAAAAAAGGTTAAAAAAAAGATGTATTCAAGGTTATGGGAGACTGCTCGCCTACTGCCATTTGTTGCATTTTCCTTGTTGGTCAGTCATTTTTAATCATGTCTGACTCTTCATGACCCCATTTTGGGGTTTTCTTAGCAAAGATACTGTAGTAATTTGCTGTTTACTTATCCAGCTTGTTTTACAGATGAACTAAAGCAAAGACAGATAAGTAACTTTCCCAGGGTCATAGAGATAATAAGTATCTGAGCCCAAATTTGAACTCATGAAGATGTCTTCCTGACTCCAGGCCCAACAGTTTATCCACTTAGTCACCTACCTGTCTGTAATTCACTGCATTACCATCATTTATTGTAACTAAAATATCATTATTTAATAAGATGTTTGTGTTACCCGTCCTTAGTATCTACATTGCCATCACAGACTTAATTTGAAAAGGAAGAATATGAATATAATAATGTACAAAAATAATTATTTAAAAAAGGGTCCCCTAAATGAATACTTTCTCTTGCAAAAGAATTACGATGCATACCCACAGACTCATTCTTTGACTTATACCTGGTTTGTAGTGAGACATTTTTACCCCTTCCCTTGGCCTGGTAATATTTGATGTGGATTCCTAAAACATTTGCACTCTTACCAATTCAACAAACTTCCTTTGCTATTCATAGTTCGAATCTGGTTTTTCAAGCCCTTTTCCTAGTTTCACAGTATGGTTTCTAGTCTACTTCCTTATGATGGTGCCTATCACTGCTATTCTTCCCTGTCAGTTGTTCCTCTTCTTGTCTTTGTGTGGTAGAATCCTATGGAATCTTTTTGTTTGTTTATGGCAAATGGAAGGCTTTTTTGACATATTAAGAGAAGGCCATCTGGTTTACCCAGAAAAATTCAAGAAAGAATGCACTGATGGCATAGAGAGGAGGTTGGCACAACAGAGCTTGTGTGCTGTCCTCTGGTATGGGGCCAAGACTGATATCTCTAAACTTGGCAGCTGCTGACCCCTTCCCTCCACTCTGGGCCTGGGCCTGACATCCTCTAAATGGGGTAGGAATTGGATAAGACCCAGGATATCTCTAGAGAGTCTCAGGTTCAATGAACTTCAGGACATATTAGGAGAAGGAAGGCTATAATGATCCTGATACATGCTCCTCCCTGGACATAGTATATTATTACCCCAATATCTTGCTGGGATTTCTGGGACCACTATCACTCCACAATCAGACTGACTCACTGATGGGGTAGGTCTTATGTGGATTTTTTGAAATTATATTGGCAATTGGATTGAGGTTAGGTATGTTAAGGGAGACTTGTTTTCAAATGTTCTGTGTCGAAGTGTGTACTCTGGAATGTGTCAATCTTTTCGTTTCATCAAGAAATGGCCTGACTCTAGGTTGACAAAATGATTGACTTCAATAGCAGAAGTACATTTTGAACACTTGTTGACTTGTCACTTCACCTTCAAAAATCAAGACACCTGACTGTCAGTGATTATACTTTTTGCCTCAACCTAGCATAGCATTACAGTACTCACTTGAGGTATTCTAATCCAAATCCTTAATTTTATAAAAATGGAAAGTGAATCCTATAAGTAGGGAGGCTTAAGGTCAAGTAGCAAGTTAGTGTGAAGACAGGGTGTTGATAATAAGGAAGAATATTATGCAACTATAAAACTAAAGGGTTTTTGTTTGCTTGTTTTTGGATAGAAGGTAATCCTTGAAAGGCATGGGAGGAAATCAGAAACTAGAAAACCATAGTAGCTTCTACAGGTGCTTGAGCCTTTATCACAAAGTCATCCCATAGTTTCAAGGAAAATTCCTATTGGCTTTGTTTAGTCAGAGTTCCAAGCAGAACACATTGCATCAAACTTGAGGTTTCTCTTCCGCTCAGATAGCTTTTTAGTATATTTAAACGAAACTGAAATTGAACTCATCAGTCATTTCATTATTGGCTGCTCCCTTATTCCTGTTATCCTTTGTGATAGATCTATCCTGCCTTCTCCCTGCTGAAATTTCTGCATTCTGATGTGGGTGTGGGTATGTGTGAGGGGGAGAGTGTCACGCTCCTTCCTACTTTTTCTTTCTGCTAATGATCCTGTTAACTGGTTTCTGTTTATTTTTATAGATTGTTCCCATCTTCTTTACTAGGTTGTTTATATTTCTAAGTGCTTCTGATTGATTGAACTTCTTCTTACATCACTGCTTAACTCAATGGTTTATCTTGCCCTTTTCATTTCCAAAGTTTAACTGAGATGAATTTCAATTTCAGTTCCCCTAACTATTCCTCTAATACCGAGTTTCACATATTTCAATCACAGAATTTCAACCCCTTTTAAGTTGGTTTTTCTGTCTATCCATAAATAAGTGCATTCTTTTGTCAAGGGTTCTTTCCCTGCTAATTTTGTGTGACTAAGGTTATCTCTTTTTATTGGAGTATCAATAAGCCATTTAGGCCTCTTCAGTTGGATTCTTCTGAGTTATCTTTTACCCAGGAGCATTTCTGCTATGTCCACTCACCCACCTCCTAGTCTATTGTTCATGGAAATCTGTACATGGACTATCCTCAAAAGTAACTTGATTAAGCTGTTTTGAGGGCAAATGAAACAACTATGTGACAATTGCTCTATGTTATATTTGGGGAGAGACCTATTAAATCAAGGGTTTTAGCCTTGGTTTTTTGTATAGGTTTTAGGGGATCCACGATTTTAGACAAATATCTGTATCTATATGCATATATAAATATATTATTGTTTTTACTAAACTCAAACTTCCTTTTATAGTCCTTTGCATTTTATTTTATTCATTCAGAAACATTATGCTGAGGCAGGGTCCTTAGGCCTCACTGGACTGCACTGATAAACACAAAAAAGATCAAGAACCCTTATAATAGTTTGTTAAACACTTTAAATCTCTCCATATACTTTTGATTTATAAAAGGAGATTTGAGGAATACAAGTGTTGAATTAGGGAGGACCTCAGTGGTCATCTTAAAAGTAGTTAGGTGGCATAATGGATAGAATGCTGTTCCTAAAGTCATTAAGATTTAATTTCTCTCTTTATATCTAAGTCTTGTATACATATGACCTTATCTTGGTAAATGGTGTAAGATAACAGTCTTATGCCATATTGTCTCCCAGCTTTCTCCACAATTTTTACCAAATAATGAATTATTATCCCCAAAACTTGTCTTTACACTTGTGAAACACAAGGTTGGTATATTCATTTGCTGCTGTAAATTGTAGGTCTATTCTGTTCCACCAATCTAATTTTCTATTTCTTAGCCAGTGCCATATAGTTTCGATAATTACTGCATTATAATAAAATTTGAGATCTAATACTGCTAAACTTCTTCTTTATATTTCTTTACATCTTTAAGTGACAGAGTCATTTTGATTATTATAAATAGCAAAATTAGGTACAAAGGACTTATGAAGGAAGACTCTCTGTATCTCGAGAAAGAATTAATAAATAGAAGTTTGTACAAATGATTATATATATATGTGTGTGTGTGCATGTTTATATATGCATATATGTATATGTATGTATGTACATATATACATACATACATGTGTATGTGTGTGTGTAATGTAGACATTTCTAGGGTGAGGGCAGAGAGGGAAGAAAAAAAAGGAAAAAAAAAAGAAAGTTGCATGAGAACTTTATTATGTATTTGAAAGGAATAGCAAATTGTACATGATAGTATTTCAGTTTCTTGTGCAATCACCTTTCAGTCACCTTATTTTTCTATTTGCCAGATTATGGCAATGCTTGTTTTGTTTCTTAAGTTCAGAATAAAATAAATAATTAAAAAAAAACAACAGAAAAAGACAAGTTCAAATTCTGCCTCACACACTTACTATCTGTGTGGGCTTGGGCCTTAGTTTACTCATCTATAATAAGGGATAATAATAACACTGCCATTATAAGTTGCTTTGAGGATTAAATATTAAAATATTTGTAAAGCACTATATAAATGCTAAATAGTATTATTAATGGCATGTAATCAGTCTTCTTGATTTCATAGACAGAATAACCTAGAGTCACACAGCCACTATGTATTAGAGGCACAAAGTAGCATCAGGACATGAAACTATTGCATTTTCATCTTTGTCTCATTGTCTAGTCTAGGGGAAGTCAGAGGATAAAAGTTCAGATTGTGACTTTACAACTTTACTACTGGTATGATTTTGGAGATACAGATATAGACAGACATAGACATAGTCATAGACATAGACATAGAAATATTCTCCAGATTCTCTTTTCAACTCTGTCACTGGATTAATATGTGGTCTTAAGTATGTCATGTGATCTCTCTGGTCCTCAATTTTCTCATCTCTGAGATGAGTGGTTTGGACTAAATGATTTCTGATATCACATCTAGCTTAAAAAACCCAATTTTGATTCTATGAATAGACTTTTGCATACCCCCTCTGTCCACATAATAATCATAATCATAATAATAATAGCAAACATTTATATAGTGCTTTAAAGTTTGCCAAAATGCTTTTCCTATGTTATCTCCTTTGGTTCTCATAATTCCATAAGTTAGTTGATAATATCCTCATTTTACAGATGAAGAAACTGAGGCTCAGATTGACTAAATGGCTTGCCAAAGGTTACATAGGTATTAAATGTCTGAGGCTGAGATTCTCTTGATACAAAGTCCAGCATTCTATCTACTATCACATCTAGATGCTTAGGTGCTGGGTCTCTACAGAAGTTCTGACGAATAGGAACGGAGAGGAAAAAGAAGCTCTGCACCCAATAGGAAATGACCTAAAAGTAACAGTGGAGTGATATTTCAAAAAAGAGGCAGTGGAAAACAGAGCAACTTGAGTGTATAGGAAGCTGACAAGGAGACAGGGAATACAGACATAAGGGTCAGTTACAGGAAGGAGCATGTCCAGGTCCTATTGCAGGGAAATCCAGGGGTTTCTAAGGAAACTCTGTATGGAAGGGGATTGAGAGGATGAAGACAGTTCAAGGAGAGGTGAAGTGGACAGAATGGATGAGAACTGAAGTTTGGTGCCAAGCCTATTATCTATGATGGACTACTGGGGATTCCTTTGTTTGGAGGAGTCATTCTCTACAGGACCAAACATCTCATTAAACGTCTTCCTTAATTTTTGTGATGTCCAGAAGCTTTCAGAGATAATCTGAGCAGTCACTGCACTGGTTGGTGTGGCTGCCAGCACAGAAACAGCCGAGACTGTTCAGTGTTTGCACTTGATCTATCAGCAGCAATAAATTTTAATCGTCCAGCCACTTTTCAAGCATGCTACTGTTTGCCAAACACTATTTTTGGCAGGCATCTGTAACAAAGCCTAATGCATAATGCATATTTCCACAGTTTTTCTTTGTATTAGCCTATTTAGTATTTGTTTGGAATTCTTGTAAATTCATTACCAAAGTATTATCATATTAATATCTTTGGTAACAGAACTATTAGACAAATATTAATACACACATGCCATATGGCATGTGTCATAAGATGAGAAAATAGAAACCATCAATCACTGTTGGAATTTCATATAATATTACCATATATTTGGAAATGAAATTTTAAGGAAAATATATTTTGGCCATAGGGAAAAAAATAATCACTGTCATGGTTCAATTCATTCTAACTGAGCAATCCTTTAAAAATACCTGCTGCATATATGGGAATGGACTAGGGACTGGTTCCTTGAATTTTCTTTTCTGTTCTGGTTTTCTTTTGTACCTTCTTTTTCCTTTGTTCTCTTCTCTGTCTCTCTCTGTCTCTATCTCTTTCCGTCTCTCTCTGTCTCTGTCTCTCTGTCTGTCTGTGTGTGTCTCTCTCTCTCTCTCACACACACATACACACACACACACGCATGTGCGCACACATACACACACACACACACACACACACACACACACACACCCCAACACACATTTCAGGACTAAAATATTAATTATCACTCCAGAAGAAATGGCATTGAGATAAAGCCTTTTTCCCCCTTTCCCCAATAACACAATCCAGAGGTGGATACCTGTGCTATATGTTTAGTGAGTAATAGAGTCACTATGACTTCAGAAAGGTCATTTCTTATCCCTGTTCTTTAGTTTCCTGGTATGCTTAGTTCCTTCCACTTCCACTTTCCCCCCATTCGTTGGTGTAAGGCATCAGTTCATTTCTAGAAGGAGGGTAAGATTCACCCGAAGGAGAATTCTCTTCTTTCTTGAAAGTGGTTTCGCTCTTCATTCAAGTGCAGGTTTCCACCCTAATAAATTTCATACATTCTTGTCATTACTCTCACTATTGTTATGTCATAGGACCAGAGAAGTCATTTCAGGATTCTGTCTTTCTCCCCAGTGGATTCTCACATTGATTTCAGTGATTCCAAGTACTGTGTTTAGTCTTGTTCACAATGGCTCAATCACAGCTCTAGCATGATTACCTTGGAGATACTTTTATAATTCAATTGTTTCTCACTGTCAGGAAATGCGATTGGCTATCCCTGCTATTCTTTCCAATTTTTTTTTTTATTTTATTCCAATAACACCTCTCTCAAAGAAGTTCTGAAACCTTTTGTAAGTAGTGCTTTATATATTGTAGTAAGGGCCCTCCATTGGAAGTCAATTTGTCATCATCTTCATTAAAGAAAATAACTAATGATTTGTACTAGAAACTAAACCTAGTGAGAAGGCAGAGTTCAGTGAGCACAGAGATTCTTGGTCTGGGTTTGGAGGAAGGAGAGAGGAGAGAGAGAGGACAGAGGAGGGGGAGAGAGAGAGAGAGAGAGAGAGAGAGAGAGAGAGAGAGAGAGAGAGAGAGAGAGAGAGAAGGAGAACAAGAAGGAGGAGAAGGAGGAGGAGAAGAAGAAGAAGAAGAAGAAGAAGAAGAAGAAGAAGAAGAAGAAGAAGAAGAAGAAGAAGAAGAAGAAGAAACGAGGGAAGGAAGGAAGCAAAGAAGGAAAGAAGGAAAAGAAAGAAAATTGAATTTCAATGTAATTGGTTTCTTTTTTTAATCCTTTCATTTTATTTTATACATTTAAAAACATTCTGAGAAGGGGTTCATAGTCTTTACCAGATTCCAAAGTGGCTTATGACATAAAAAAGAATTCCTCTTGCAATATAATCCAAAAGATTATAAAATTTCTTCACATGAACAAGTATTAAAGATGTGCATTCATCATATAACTTTAACGTATTGTTTAAATTATGTGTAAAGAAAGTTTAGTAATATAATAGTGTCATGACCAAAGGGGAAGATATAGAAGTTATCAGGACAAAGACACCACAAGGCTTCCAATCACTTGGGAATCTTTGTACAATCTTTCTCGTGATTTCAATAGTTGTTATGAAAGGAAATATCATGTCATCTTTAAAAGAATTTTTAATATAGAATTTCATTTGAGCATATATTAGAGCTCCATAGTTAGGCTCAGATAAATGGGGCTTTTTTCCCAGGTACAGAAATCTAGAGTGTGCTGTTTCAGCATTATAGAATCAGTTCAGTCTACTACCAAGTTAGCAATGATAACTAGTTAAACTAGGAAAGCCTCAGATTGTGCATTATGTTTTCACATTATATATAGCTTTTATTTCGAATTGTATTGTTTCCCCATTATAATTAAATTCCTTGCAGGCAGATTTATTTTAATTTTGTCTTTGTATTCTCAGTTCTTAGCACATAGTAGTATCAGATTCCTCCTGCCCCACTGCCAGGTGGACTTCCCCTCATACCTGCCCAGTCTTTACTTTCTCTCCCAGCACCCTATATGACCTTCCCAGCAGTGTGCCATAATGTTCCAGGTTCTCTCCTCCCTTTAACTGAATTTGCCTTTAAAATGTTGATTTGAGGGTTAGTTGCATGCTATTTGCCTTGGGCACTTGGGACGCTTGCCATAGGCACTGATATCGCTAGTTAAAACCGATAAATCAAGCATGGTTTCATACAGTTGGTTGGTTTGATATAGTTGGTTTCCTTGTCCAATTTCAGGTGACAAAAACATTCTAACTTCACTACATCCTTTGGGAGATGATTTCAATGTAAATGAATTCCCCATGAGGAAAAGATGTTCATACCAGTCATCGTGATATAATACTACTAAATACAAACTAGAAAGACATTTTGTACCTGCCAAAATCCTCTGGTTTCATAGGAATGAAGGGCTCATTCTATTATCCCTGTGGCTAGTAGTCATTACAAAGTTTCTTGTATATTTTAAAACAAATCATTGTCTCACTTGTTCCTTCTTAGTTATATTTGGGTTCTTGTCTATAATGCTCACACCTTAAAGGAAGAGTCCATGCCTTCTTTTGTATTCCCAAAAAATTGTCCCACTCTGTGGGGAAATTGGGAATCATTCCATTTAAAAAAATACTGTTATCAAATTTTGACTTAGAGATAAGGGAAAGGAGAAGCTAAGGGGGAAAAAAACTATAATTGGCTAATTCAAAATAGTGTGAGGGCCACTACAAACTTATTTTTTTTTTTCTACAATCCTTAAAAGGGTAGTTTGATCTTGAGAGCAGAAATTTAAAAGCACAGTAACTGCTGCACATCCAAACCTTTCAGATTAGTGTGTTTTATAACCATCTGAAGAAAGCCACAGGGACTGGAGAAAAGAGGAATGTTTTATAGATGGATGGAAAGCCACTTAAAAGCAAAGAAAATCAATGTATCCAGAACACTTGACACAGGTTCACTGTTTGACTGTAACATGAGGAGGGATACGTTTGCTCAGTGGGTCTCAAACAGAGGATTGTCCCTTTACCATGCGTTCAAATACAGTTTGCCTGTCTAGTGCAGATGTTTTGTCATATTTTAAAACTCGAAATCTCTTGCACTCTCGAATTGGCAAATACCATATTTACTCATGTAATTTCCTTTTTATGCTCTTTGGCGCTAAAATAACAGCTAACATTTGCATAGGGCTTTACAACTTATGAAGTACTTTACATACTTGATCTCATTTGATTCTCTCTACCTTTGTGAAGTAGATACTATAGCCATTAGTTTTCCCATTTTTCAGATATGGAAACTGAGTTTGGAAGAATTTATGAATTGTCTGAGGTCTTCTATCAAGTAAGTAGAAGAAGTAGGATCCAAAGACAATTCTTCTCACTCTAGAACCATGGCCTATATTGTTATATGTTACTAGACAAAATAGGGGCAGAAAGTATTATATTGCCACCTTGCTTTTGGTCTACTTTCTTCCTCATTAATTTTCATTAAAAGACAAAAAACAAGGATTAAATTAGGTAGGTTCAAACTGATCTCCCCCCTTTTCTCTCTCTGAAGTTCAGCTAGGTGGCACAGTAGATACAATACTAGTCTTGGATTCAGGATAAACAGATTTGAGATCCCACCTCAGACATATGTTAGCTGTGTGACCCTAGACAAGTTACTTAAGCTCTCTGAGGCTCAGTTTACTCAGAATAAAAGGATTTGAGTAGATCAACTGGAAGATCTCTTTTAGCTCTAAATTCTAATTATTGTTGCTTTGTCCTACTTGGAAAGAATTCTGAAAAATGACTCCACACATGTAATCAATATCATGTTGCTTGCCTTCTCAAGGGGTGGGGGAGAGCAGGAGAGAGGGAAAGAATTTAGAACTCAAAATTTAAAAGAAAAATGAATGTTAATTTTTTTTACATGTAATCAGGAAATATTTAATTAAATAAATAAAATTATATCAAAAGGGAAAGAATACTGGATAACTCATCCTTTAAAGTAGGAAGTTACTTGGACTCTTCTTGTCTTTCTCTATAGAGAATGATAATTTGCAGGTGGTGTTTCTATGCAGCCTTTCCAAGAGTAGAAGGTGCCCAAAGACTTAGCTCACTATTTCTATGTCCCTACAGATGGGGACATGCATCATTGAATCTAACAACCTTGCAACTTCCATCCCAGTTAAAGTAAGAAGGAAACAAAGAGAGAATGACAGGAAGTGAGATTTAGAGGGATAGCACCACCTGACTTTGCTGTCATAAGATGCTAGATTTCACACTTAAAGAGACCTTACAGATCATCTAGACAATTTCTCATGCTTTTTAAGTGAGGTCCAGAGAACTATCTTACCGAAGGACACACAGGTAGCAGGTAGAGCTGAGATACCAACTCAGGACCTCAGATTTTCAATCTATCACTGTTTCCACTCTTCCAAACTGCCTACCTCATTCTGTTTATTCTATTGCATTTCTTATTGAACAATTTCAAGTCTGAAAATGGTATGCCCAAGGTCACATAGTTATAAATAGCAAAACTGAGATTTGAACCCAGAAATACATTTTTGTTTTGTTTTGTTGTTTTTGCTTATTTCTCTCTACCTAGTTATCTGTAAATAGGAGCTGTATATTTAATTTAGTCTTTTTTCTTATGTGGCTTATGCCACTTAGAGGTCCCTTATTTGTCAGTAATATTATTTTTCAACAAGACAAAAAATAACAACCTCAAAAAAGTATTAACAGTAAAGTATATGCTTGTTTGCTTCTCAAAATTTATATGCATTGTAATATTAAACGGCTGAAAATATAGGAGTAAATATGTTAAGGCAAACTTAAGACATTATACAAGGGGGTATCATTTGCACAGTGATGCACTTTGATCATTTATGTGACAGTTTGGCCTACATTAGGGACTCATGACATATTTGTTCTTGTCTCTGTTTCTGCAATGGAGCAGAAACAAATATACTACAGGCCCCATGGGCTGTATTAATATCAATTCCCAGGGAGCGTGTTGTAAAGCCAAAGGCACTGAAGTGGTTAAGTGACCATGTCCGTTGAAAATCAGAGATTTTCAATATTAGCAGAATTTGGTTCAGTGAGTTCCTTGAGCAATAGCTCTGAAAATCATCCTCTTATTAATGTTGACCCTTTATGTGACATATTTTCACAGTAGATGTCAACTTTTCTGAATATCATTTCATCTTCTGTTTAAGAAAAGAGAAAAAAGCATTTTAATGGAAAAGTAACACTTTCGACTTGCATTTCGACTAACTTTGTTTAAGAGGTGGTGTATTTGGTTTTTACTCTCTAATAGGGCCAAATGAGAGCTTGGCTAAGCAGATTTTGGCTCTGGTCCAAGATGGCCTCAATGTGGTCAGCAACCAGAGTGCCTATAAAAAGGAAAAGGCCCCTTTCAGCCCACTCAATTGCAGAATGTAAAAGAACTGGCTTCTCCATGGGAGGCTTCACCACAGTTCTCAGACTAAACAGAACGTAGCACTGTGTTCTCCTGTGATTAGATGGGATGGCTCATATTGACATAAAAATAGCCCACTATCTTTGCTGCTTTGGGAACACTTCTCTCCCTTCCCCCACAGTTGTTCACGTTTCTCATCATTGCTATGGTTGTTGCTGTTTCCAAGCAGCAATGTCAAATATTTTTATAGTTATCCCTCAAAATGGCTACAAATGGGTATATTCAGCAAGATGAAATGGATAGGGCATAATTTTTTATCATCCTAAACATAGAGAAAAAAGCAGTGTGGCTTGATGGATAGAATGCCAGCTTTGGACTCAGGAAGTCTTGAGTTTAGGTCTTTCATTTGACACATACTGTACCTGTTACTCTGGGGAATCCTTTAGCCCCAACTGACTTAGGCAAATCTCAAGAGCAGCAGTTCTTAACTTAGGATGCACAGTCCATTGATAGATTTAAGGGAGTCTTTGAACTTAGATAAGGAGGGGAAAAAATCTTTACTGTTGCTCACCCTTAACTGAAAATGGGCATTTCTGCTGATTATGATTAAAATATTATGAATTAAAAATATTCAGAAAAGAGGTTATATAAAGTTCACCAGACTACTAAGGTGATTGATAACAACAGCAAAACTATTTTTAAAATATAGTTTGTGGAACACTGCTCTATCTATAAATTGCAGAGCAAGAGTTAATCTGTAATGGTGAAGTCAATTTTCTTTTCTCGAAGTCTCCGATAACAATAAAATAAAAAAGAAAGAAGAAAGGAAGGAAGGAAGGAAGAAAAACATCCTCAGAAAATTTATGGCATTCATGAAAAGAGTAAAAATGTTTCCTGGCTTATTCATATCCTTTACTCTTCTTTCTGATATCTTCCTTATCTAAAACATGGGCTGGAAGACATTATTTAAATTTGCAGAAATAAGCTCAACTATGCATATCAAACACATGTGGGATTGAGCATAAGACATTTTTTTTAAATAACAGAATATAGCATCTCGGTTGGAAGGGAGTCTGGAAGCCAACTAGTACAGTCCATACTTTAAGTAGATTATTTTCTATGCCATACCCAAGGAGTAGTCACCCCATCTTTGCTTAAAGACCTCTAATTAGGAGTCAAGTTTCTTGACTCCAATTTTAGTGCCCTTTTCATTAGAACTCAGTTCTTCTCTCTGCCAGTAGCCTGAAGGGCATACTAACACTCTTGATTTGATTTTCTGCCTCTTAGTCTGTGAGCATGACAGCAGACAGTGTGTTGCCTAATTAGCAAAATTTGTTGACAAATGTTAGGTGGGTTTTACTGGAGAGTTTTGGCAGTATTAAAGATTTCCAAAGGGTATATAACTTGGATGGTCTTCAGAATTTTAAAATCAATGTTTCTGTTCATATTCAACATGGAGGAATGGACAAACATTTATTAAGCACCTACTTTGCACCAGGCACCCAGGCACTGTTCTAGATGCATTACAAAATATTTCATCATTTGGTCCTCACAACAATCTTGGGAAGTGCTATTATGATCTCATTGTACATTTGAGGAAATTGGGGCAGAGGTTAAATTTCTGGTCCAAGATGACATAGTTTGTAAGGGTCTGAGGCTGGATTTAAACTAAGTTCCTCCTGACTCCAGGCTCAGCTCTTTAAAAACTGTGCCACCTGAGGGTACAAAAACAAAAAATGACATATTCAATTCCCTCAATGATTTTGTATTTTTCTAATGAAAATGTATATAGACACATATAGACATATAGAAAATACACACAGAGCAAGGTTGAAGGTAGAAGGTACTAGCAGCTATGGGTGTTAGAAAAGGTTTGGTGTAGAAAGTAGCACTTGAGCTGAAGTTTCTTCCCAATTTTTCCTCTACTTCTCTAACTTGCTTTTCCAAATCCTTTTTGAGCTCTTCCATGGCCTTGGACCAGTTCATGTTTTTCTTGGAGGTTTTGTTGTAGGCTCTTTGAGTTTGTTAACTTCTTCTGTCTGTATGTTTTGGTCTTCTTTGTCACCAAAGAAAGAATCCAAAGTCTGAGACTGAATCTGTGTGTATTTTTGCTACCTGTCCATATTCCCAGCCAACTAACTTGACCCTTGAGTTTTTCAGTGGGGTATGACTGCTTGTAGAGTGTAGAGAACTATGTTCCACGCTTGGGGGGGATGCGCCAGCTCTGCCACATCAGCACTCCTCCTTCCCCAAGAACTCCCAACCTAGACTGGACTTAGATCTTCAGCAGGCTCTTCACTCCTCCTCTGATCTGCCACTTAATTCCTACCACCAGGTGGGCCTGGGGCCAGAAGCAACTGCATCTCTACTTCTGTAGCTGCCCCACCTCTGCTGCCCTTGGGGCGGTAGCCTAACCGAGAACTCCTTCCACTCCGGCAGCTTTTCCCACTAACCTTCTCTGTTGTCTTTGGTGTTTGTGGGTTGAGAAGTCTGGTAACTGCTGCAGCGCACTGATTCAGGGCGCTAGGGCACACTCCAACCGGCTCCTGGTCTGGTTGGTCCGCATTGCTCACTGAGCTCTGCTCTGCTCCGCTCGGCTCTGCTCCCAACTCTATGCAGGATAGACCTCACCCAGAGACCATCCAAGCTGTCCTGGGCTGGAGCCCTGCTTCCCTCTGCTGTTTTGTGGGTTCTGCAGTTCTAGAATTGGTTCAGAGCCATTTTTATAGGTTTTTGGAGGGACTCGGCGGGGAGCTCACGCTAGTCCCTGCTTTCCAGCCTCCATGTTCTTCTATAAGATCTTGAGCTGAAGTTTCAAAGAAGCTTGGGCTTTTAATGAGAAGAGATAGAGGAAGGGCACCTTACTCACAAAAGGATATATTCATCATTCATATAAGGACAAATGTCATATCCTATTCTTGGTTAAAAAAAAATGAACATGTTTTGAAGAATAGAGACGTGATTACCAGACGGCAGTTAGTGCGAATAAAAGACCTGGGGGTTGTAGCAAAATGAAATCTCAATATGAGTGAGCAGAGTAACATGACCACTGAAAATGCCAATTCAATTTTGGGCTGCCTTTATAGTGTTTAGAACATGAGAGTTCGGTAGTTTATTGTAGTCTGTCTTGATCAGTCTATATCTAGAATATTTTATCTAGTTCTGGGTGCCACATTTCACAAAAGGCCAGTTGGAATCTGTCCAAAGAAGTATGACATCAATGGTGAGGACTGTTTGATGGAAAAGATGGAAAAGATGAAATTTAGGCTAAAGAAGACTTATTTAGCTGGGCTATTACTACTAACTTCAAGGACCTGATTTTTTTATATTTTATCTATTTTCAGTTTTCAACATTCATTTCCATAAGTTTTAAATTTTCTCCCCTTCCTTCCCCTCTCCCTCCCCAAAGGACCTGAAATTTTAAAGAGGCAATTCAACTTTTTCATTGTAGTCCTTTATTAAAGCTATAGGAAGACAAAGTTTGAGTCAACATAAAGGACTTCCTCGAAATTTTATCTATCCAAAAATGAAATTCCGCACCTTGGACAGTTTGTTTCCTAATACTTCACTCAGAGGCTAGATGGTCTTACAGTAGGGATTTTTAATGATATTTTGTAGAGAGAATTTATAGTTAAGTAAGAAAGTATAGTAGATGACTTTCTAAGTCCCTTCTAATTTTAGGAGTCTGCATTAATGCTTTATGTTAGCATATTATTTTTGCCTAGTTACAAAGTAATTTAACATCTACTCCTTTTTGATTCTCAACAAATTTTAAAAATTATTAAGTTTTTGCTATGTTTTTACATGGTAGAAGGCCAAAAATTTTAATAGTCACTCTCCTTAAGGAATTTTCCTTCTACTGGGGGAAACAATATATAGTTATGTTAGTGAGATATCATTTCAGAAGGCAGCCAACATTCTTGTATTATAAGGCAAACTTGTGGAGCCATGCTTCTAAAATGTTACAGCTCAAAAGCCCCCACTGGTATATGCATTCCATTAGCAATTCCCATTTGACCAAATTAGTTCTTAGCGTAGGCATTTACTAAGATAGCACAGTAAAAAAGAATAGTTAACATTTTTCCCATAAAACTAGATCACACTCTCATAAATATATATCTATATTGACACCTATGTTTAAGTTTGTATCTATCTATCTATCTATCTATCTATCTATCTATCTATCTCTACTTAGAGTCCATTGGGAAGTGCAGTCAAACAAGTATAATAGCAGTGATACTCACTTATAAGATACATATGTGACAAAGGCAACTCACAATTCCTAGTATGATTGGTCCTGGAAACCCTTTCTATATAGAGGTCTCATAAACCTTCCCTTAGCAGTGTCTCTGCTGGGTGCATCGCTCATCTGGGTTATATAGCATTTCTCTCTCTCTCTCTCTCTCTCTCTCTCTCTCTCTCTCTCTCTCTCTCTCTCTCTCTTCTGCTGCCAGGCACCCTATTCCTCAAAGCTGTGCCCTCTCTTGGCTGACACTTTCTGTATCTGTGTAAATCTGGACTGTCTCTGCTCCCTCAACTATATCCCAAACTATTTTCAAACTGGGAAACTTTTAGACTGGGGAAGGAACATCTTCTTTTGTGCAAGGCACTTCTAGGTTACATGGCCCAAGGGCAAATGAAGAGAGAAAAATCTCTGCCTGCCCCTGTGAGATTTTTTTTCCATCCAACTGCAAGCTTTCAGTCTCTCCCACTTATGAAATGGAACTGCTTAAATTCCTCTAGGGCTTAGCTCTTTAAAGCCCCCAAAGGGCTGGCTAATTTGTTTGCTTAGCAAATATCCTTCCTCCCCTTTTGATTTAATTAGAGAGATGTTCCCGCTTCATAAATATATTAGAGTCTCTCTCTCTCTCTCTCTCTCTCTCTCTCTCTCTCTCTCTCATTTTCTCTCATTTTCTCTCTCTCTCTCTCTGTCTCTCTCTGTCTCTCTCTCTCTCTCTCTCTCTCCCTCCCTCTCTCTCTCTCTCTCCCTCCTTCCCTCCCTCTCTCTGTCCCTCTCTCCCTCTGCCTGTCTCTTTTCCTCCATATGTGTATGTATTATATATTTTTGTATACACACACACATATATATATATACACACATATGCATAAATATACATTTATCTTCATAATATCTACATATACATATATGTCTTTTGCAGTTGAACAATTCATTAAAATCTCATTTTGGCACTTATGTGATAACATCAGCTGAATTGGGATAGAAGAAAACTTTCTCTAGTAATTATCCAGTAATTACAAATACATCCTCATAACAATCGTGTGAGGGAGATAGTGAAGATACTGTCATCTCCATTTTATGCACCAGGAAACTGAGGCCCAGAGAGAAGTGTCTTCTCTTAGGTCAACTAGTTTGGAAAGAGCAATGACTAGAACTCCTGTCCTTGTCTCTTAATTTCTCGTCCCATTTTCTTTCCATTATATTAGGGCTCTAAATCATAAATGATAACTGGCAATATATTTTATACAAATCTCATTGTAGCTTTAAAATAATCTCTTGAGAGAGGAACTATTATTTCTATTTTGCAAATTGAGGAAACTGAGGCTATTGGAATTTGAACAGAGATCTTTCTTAATCCAGACCCAGCGCTTTAGTCACAATGCTACCCTAGTCAAGGGATATACTTTACTCCCACTAAGCAGTTAGTACAAACATAATAACTAAGCATGCACCTCTCATTAGAGGCCTTATTGTATTTTCTCAGGCATTGTTTAAAGGTAGTCATATATTGGGGACCCTTACAAATTGAAAACCTATGATTTTTCAGACTATAAAGGGCAGGTTCAATTATTATTTGACTAATCTTTAGCAACTATGAACATCTACTCATTTTTTCCCCTCCTTCTGTCCATGTCCTGTGCCTGCTCTCTGGTTGCAGTCTGTGTGTCAGGATTTAAGAAGTCAGAAAGAAAAGAAAAAGAGGAAACTGAAAAAAGAAAGCTTTTTGTAACAAATCTTAACCCTCAACGTGCTGGAGAATTAGAAATCAAACGCAAATGTTCAGCCTAATGTATTGGGCAACTCCATAAATGGGGCACCAGGAGAACTTGGTCCAGCCTCTATTTTCTCATTTGAAAATAAATGTTAACGTAGTCAGATGATCTTTAAGACCTTTCCAGCTCCATAATTTTCTGATCCTCCCTTTTCTTCAGATAGACGGCTCTTGGAGGATACATGGAGGGAAATAGAGAACTAAAGACTATTGAACTGAGTCATCCTATCTGTCCTCTTCTGTGGATCCAGCCCAACTTTATTTCTAATCCCCCTCAGAACCACTAATGGAAAGATATGTTTTTACCTTAAAATGATTCCTATTATTGAAAATCGGTTTAGAAAATGAGTCTGTTCCACTCTACACTCACCAGAGACATTTCTGGGGTGTGTGTGTGTGTGTGTGTGTGTGTGTGTGTGTGTGTGTGTGTTTTAAGAAGATTCCTGACTGACAAGATCTTGGTAACTCTAGTCTAAGGCTGAAGAAATATTTGTGGTCCTGGACACATTAAGCACTGTGTTGGCATGTTCAATTAACACATAACATACAGGGGATGCAGTTTGGCATAAAGAAAATTATAGGCTTCAAAGTCAGTTCCAGATCCATGTATAGTGACCTGAATTGTTTAGTTGGGTCAATAAGGTTACTAGGCACTCTAGAGACAAGTCTGTCCTCTGGTAAGACAAACTAAACCTGATATCTTAACCTATTTTGTGTCATAGACTCCTTTGTCAGTCTAGTGAAGTCTATGGACTCTCTCAAAATCATGTTTTTAAATGCATAAATATGCAGGATTCCAAAAAAACCAATTATGTTTTACATTTATCCATCCATACATACATCCATACATACATACGAATATGTGTGTGTATATTTTTCCCCACATTCAAGTTCATGGACTCAAGAACTAGAACTAGACCAGATCTTTCTTCCACGCTAAAATTTGTAGAGCTAAAATCTCTCCCACATCTCCTACCCCACTCTTGCCCCTAAGAGATGCCATAGAGCATTCACTTAGCTATTCCATTTCTTTCCCTCTGTCAGTAGCCACATATAGCTCTTTCTGTAACATCAAGGAACAGGACGTGTCATCCTATCTCTTTGACTAGGTCACTGTAAAGCAATCAGGGCCCATGTAAGGTCTAACAATGGGACAAAGGCCTTTCTGTTCTTCCTCAGGGCTCGTTTTCATGGGCCATTTAAGTTTCTATCTCAGCAGGCACGAGGCAGCAGCACATAGTTGGCCAGTCCACAATGATTGCTTCCTATTTTCATTACTCTCCTCAAAATGAGGAAAGGAATCATTTGGAGCATGGTGGGAAAGGGGGCAGGATATTTAGAAATGTTTCAGAAAGCTGAATATGGCCATGATTTTTATATAAACCATCATTGTCATGTTTCCATAGTTTTGAAAAAAGAGTAATGGGATTATGGGGCAAATTGCATAATCTCTTTTCACTTCTTCTGACACATGGTATCTAGCTGCCACCAGGTGAATTTTGGTACCATAGTAAGATGATGCAGGAGTAACAATTAGCCACAGATAACTGAAAGAAGTGATTATCTGTATCTTGATTCATTCACCCTGTGTTTGTATTCATGCAGAGATCTTAGTTATTTAGAGAACAGCGAATACATATGCTACTGATTCTTTATAAAATAAAAAATACTGTAACCAGAACAAAGGTTGAAAGAAATAGATATTACCAAGTACCAATTAAGTACCTGATATCAACTTATCTATCAACAAATGTTTATTAAGTGACTACTATGCCTCACCATGTGCTGGTGATACAAATACCAAAAATAAACAATTGCTACTCTGAGAGCTTAAAATATGTCAGCACAAATGTAAGTACAGTATATAGATAGAAAAGATAATCAGAATGAATGCAAAGTAATTGCGAGGTCATTAGAGAGGGAGAATACAAGCAAGTGGGGGATTCAGAAAAGGCTCTATGTATGCTCTGCTTCTCTAAATGTTTGCTTGTTTATCTTTCTCATCTTAGCAGCTTCCCCGGTCCTCTGTACTTCTCACCCTCATATCTCTTCAAGTTTGTAATGAGCTACTATTTCCTGCAGATTTATAGTATCATTGAATTTAGAATTAGTAGATACTTAGGAGAGTATCTAATTCAACCCCCTTTTTTGCAGATCAGAAAATGGAGGCCCAGAGAAGTGAGCTTGCTTGACCAAGGTTGTATACATAGTAGCACATGTCGTGGAGGTGACCGATAGTCTCTACTATCCCTTCCAGTTTTAAATCTAGGATCTGCTGATCCTATGACTTTTGTTAGTACCCAGAGCGGGTGCTTCTGCCTCCAAATCCCAGTTCTCTTCCCTGTATAACACCCTGCTTCCTCCTTAACCCTATGTGCTACAGGCTTGAAAACTAGACACCCTAAATGGCTCAGAGGTACATCCAGCCTAGATATTTCTACTGATGGCCAGATCTCAAAATATTTCCCCCCATTCTGAGTAATATTATCTCAGAAAATATATCTATAATTACCAGGAAGCTGCCCCTGATTTAATTACTGTTCATAGCACTCAGGGCTCTTTTTATAGGATGAAGGATTCCTCCATGTTAATGTCTGCATACTTAATGGAGCTAGACCTTTAGGATCATTTTTGCTTTTGTTTTCCCTGCTATTCTGTAGCCGTGAATGGAAACAAAGCCTAATTTTGTCACTATATTCTTGTTGTTTGTACTTCATTCTCGAAGAGGACCAATGACATCAGGAAAGTAATGTCTTGACTCAAATGAATTGGATTTAAATGAGTCAGGGCTGTGCCAAGTCACCAGCCTGACTCATACCTCCATAGCTATCTGGGTCCCAGTGGCAAGACATAGATCAGGATGACTCAAGATGGCCCCAGACGTAGTGGGAGACCTTGGCTGTTTAGACCTAAGGTCTTTCCCAGGTCTCAGTTTGTCTGAAGTAACACCCATTCAGTGATTAAGGTTAGGTAATGTCACAACTCTCTTCATCAGTGCTGACCAGCAACCCTCCTTTTAACTTATAGACTGAGAAGTTAAGTGACTTACTGGGTCATAGAGTGAGTTTAATTCAGAGGCAAGGATTGACCTCAGGCCTTCCTAACTTCAAAGCTGGACTTTTATCTTTTAATTCATACTTTCTGACTAAATTCACGATTCTGAAACCAAATACCTAGTTTGAATAAATCAAAGAACACACATTTAGCACTGCTAGGTACTTCAACTTATGCAAAGTCTTTAGGGGACATTCTTGAACAGGAGCTTAAAACCTGATTTGGAAAACAAGTCAACTCTAAAGAAAAACAGTGGCAGAATCAAAGCAAAGAGCTAAGTTAAAGCTTTCTCATGGTAACAACAATGTTTCTTGTCACTACTGTGGCTATGTAAGACCAATAACACCAGCAAGCAGGAGGGCTATTAGCACAACTTCTTTGATCTGCTTTTCTAAAGAAAGCAACTTTAGGGGGTTTATATTCTCACTTTAATTAAACATACATATATCGTTCACTTAGTTCAGGGGGAAAAGCTAGCACCCTGAACTAAAGAGAAAATACATACAGAAATTACTAAGGGAGAAAATATAAACAGAACAAATAACACAAATCAATAGACAGGCTTCTAGCTGTCTGACCAAAGCTATACATACATAGTTACCAGAGAGAGAAACACCAACATCTGGGTTTTCAAAGCAGGGTCGCTTCTTACCAAGAACCCAGAGTCTCTACACCAACACTCTTCCAATGAGTGAGCCCCAAACAAAATGCTAACCTCAGAGTATATATACACTTCTTCAGGATCAGAGTGCTTCACACCTCTTGAGGGTTTTACACCTCTTTTGACCTAATTAGCAAAAAGGTGGGAGTCTTTCTACAAAGGCAAGACTCAATCAAAGACACTGGCTTGCCATAGTGCTGAGAAACATTCCAAAACAAAAGACAACAAAAAGTCCCACTTTGCTTGCCCTTACACTCACCTTAAAGGTTGTGATCTACAGGAGGCAGAAAACAAAGGAGAAGTCATTAACTTAGTGGGACTGCAGGTAAGGGAAGGCAAGAAATACCCTACCATATTCCCAAATTGTGAAGATGGCTAACCACAGTTTTGAGATTCTCTAAGTAGTTCCCTGAAGGCCATCATGAAAGACATTGTAAATGCCCAACTAGTTTCATGGTGCTCTCAAATCCAAAGACTCCTGATCTGTCAAAGTAGTCTATTCCACCTGCTTCACTCAAATGCTTTTATTGTTTATTTGCCACCTGCTATAAATATAAACCAACTGGTCTTAAATCCTCCATGCATGGCTAAGGAAATAAATTTCTCCCTACTGAGTTGTGGAATTGAAGTGTCCATAAAGAGGGAGTGTTTCATGTTTAGCAGTTGAGTCTTTCCCTCCCCCATTAACCCATTAATCCCGTCTACTTTTTAAACAATTACCCTGGTATTACCATTACTTTTTTAAGAGAGGAAGACAATAAATCAAGTATTATAAATTAAAGCCTATTCAAGCACAGTTGACTATGATGAAAAATAAAGCTCTGCTTGGTTGAAATAGGACACTAGGGGCTCATTAAATAGAGTTTTCATGGGTGAGCATGGATGGTCAAACATTCCTAAAAGGAGATGAAACCTATTCTGCTGAATAGCCTTGATAAATTAATAACAGATAACTTTGGCTTAGTGGCTTCAGAGGAAGGTGTCCTTTGAGTGGTGTGTTAGAAACCAGAAAGACTGTCTTTTTCAGCTGAATGCTGTGACCTTGGAAGGGCACACTGGGTCAAACAGTCAGCATTTTGCCTGTTAGCAAAAAAAAATCAGCATAGAAATCATCCAATTTTATATTGACCTCTAAGAGTGGTTATAGTCCACTGCAAACAAATGTTTTAATAGGAAAATTCATAATTTATTGTGATTCATGTAACCATTACATGATAGAGACATAATGTGAAAACACTTTTTTTAAAAGAGGCAGTCAGGGGTAAGTGACTTGCCCAGGGTGACACAGCTAGTATGTGACTGAGGCAGAATTTGAACTCAGGTTTTCCTGACTCCAGGGCAAGTATTCTATCCAATGGAGAATGGAGTGCTACCTGTCCCGATGATACTTTTATTAAAATGAAGTTTATGCATTTGCATGAGTGCTCTCTTGGCAACTAATTACAAGAACCTAATTGATTTTTTTCACAAGTTAGTGTAACTACAGGCATTTTCATCTGCTGTACCCCATACCTAGAACTCTGTCCTTCCTCATCTCCATATGCTGCCCAACCTGACTTCCTTCAAATCATTGCTAGGATCTTCTACAAGAAGCATTTCTTATTTCCCCCTGATGCTAGTGCCTTTCTTTTGCAGATTCTCACTAGTTTATCTGGATACATTTTTATTTGTCTAATTAGTTGCTCTCAGGTTTTTCCTGCTATTAGATTATGAGCTAATTGAGATCAGGCACTAATTTCCGGGGCGGGGTGGGAAGTGCAGGGGGTTCTTTCTTTGTATTCTTAACACTTGACATGCTTGGCACATATTAGGTACTTAGTAATTGCTTGTTGCCTGAGTGACATTTCTTGCAGGCCTAGAATGGGCACCTTAACTGTATACCTGGATGCCATTCCAAGTTCTAGCTCAGGTCCCCCATCTTTTATGAGGTTTCTTTATCAATTCTATGATGTATTATTCATGCTATTCTCTGAAGTTCTCTTCCACTAAAGTCCAAACTACATATCGTTTGCTTGTTTTTTTGGAGGGGGGAAGGCCGGGCAATGGTGGTTAAGTGACTTGCCCAAGGTCACACAATAGGTATGTCAAGTGTCTGAGGGCGGATTTGAACTTAGATCCTCCTGACTCCAGGGCCAGTGCTCTACCTACTGCGCCACCTGGATGCCCCACTACATATTGTTTTAATCGTATCTTGTTCTGGTCCCTCTGACTTCCCCCACTCCCCCAGTCAGTATAGTAAGTTCATAAGTAGCCAATATATAAGAGAAATAGGAGGAAATAAGATTAAATAGTGAGAACTGGAAGTCACATACAAACCATCCCAAAGATCCAAGGAGCATAATTTCCACATTTTATCATATATTAATCAAAATTCCCATTCTGATAATATGTACTGAATCAAGAGAAGCCATCTAGGCACTGCTCTGAGGGTCCAGGCCCTATGATATGTAAATTCCAGACAAGTGCCAGACCTCCTCCAGTTCCAGACCAGCAGAACATCAAAAAGGTGCTGATAATTTTGAGATGATGACTTTGAAGTTTTACTGATAACTTTGAGAAGGCCACGATATATTAAAGAATTAATTTTAAAGTGGAACAGATAGAATTTGGTCTGCCCCCCCAATAAATATTAAAATGAGAACTCAAACTCTTTCTCCTCAAGCACTTGTCCATCTTTATTAGGTCCATGCTGCCTAGTATTCCCAACTCTAATCCATGGTTACATGGAAACTGTCCTCTTCTCCATCCTCTTGCCATGCTGCCTGCCTTCACCATCTAACCTTTTTTCCCCACCCCTTTCTGCCTTTTCAATCTCATCCCACTTTTCACCACTTGTCTCTGTGTTTTCTTTATTTCCTTTTCTGTTTGCCCTCACGCAGTTTGCATTTATTAAATTGTGATTGCCACCTGATTTCTGCTGCCAATTGTGGTCTCTCCTGGCCAGAACCCAAAGAATCAGTTATGCCTCTCCCCATTTCATAATTTCATAAATTAATTAGCAGTTCACATGTTTTACTCTTTAGATGTTCACCAAAGCCTCCCCAGCCAGATTGTAATCTCAATGAGAACAGCAGCCATCTTAAAGCTTGTCTTCCTTCCCTTCTCCTTTTCTCCTTTGCTTTCCTTTCTTCTACAGAAGCATCCAGTACACTCCTGGGCACATAGTAGACTTTCTGGAATTTCGAACATTGTATTTAATGATTTAATCAGAATATGGGAGAAGAATGTTTAGGATATGCCATCGCCAGAGTGACTGGAGATTAAAATAGAGTATGGTCACCTCAGTACAAACTTATCCTTTAGGGGTTGCTGGTAGTGATTTGCATGAGGCAATAATTTAAATTATAAGTCCTTTCAAAAATGGGATATTTTCCTATGTAGATATAAGTCATTTTGACTTTCTTCTGAAAAAAATAAAAAAAAATTTGAAAATCCTGTTTAACATTTTCTCTCTATACCATCTCTTGGTGATTTCATCAATTCTCATAGGTTTCATTGTTATCGCTATAAATATTTCCCAGATCTACATATAGCCCCCGTCTCTCTTCTCAGCTCCAGGCCCACATCAGCAACTACCTAGAATTTGTTTCTATTTTGAATTTACTACACAAGGTTTGTGTTGCCTTTTTACAGAGAAATTGTAAGCTTTTTGTGGATAGAAACCATTTCATTTTGTCTTTGTATACCTAGCACTTAGCAAGGTGTGTGGAACATAGCAGGTCCTTAATGAAAGCATCAATGGATAAATATTCATACTATCCCTGAGAAACAGAAAATGGAGAAGGTAAAATATTTTATATAGTGATGAGGAAACTGTAGATATTGGAATATAAATTGAACAGCCCAACTTTCAATTCAGCATACTTTTATTAAGTAGGTGTGTGTAAAGCTCTGTACTAGTTGCTGAGGAAAATTTCAAGTTTAGATCAGAATAATTGACACTTGTAGAACATGTTACATGTTAATATTTGAAAGTGTTTATGTATATTGATGATCTCCTTTAATCCTCACAAAAAACTGTAAGGCAAATATTATAATCAACTTAAGTCAACAAGCATTTTTAAAATATTTCTTTGACTATTATAGCTATTTTTATTTCCATTTTTATAGATATGACAAGTGAAGTTCAGAGGAGTAAATTGGAACTTGCCCATGGTCATATACCAGTTTCAGAGATAGGATTTCAAACCAACTCTCCCCTGACTCAGATCCAGTGATGCTTTTTGGGGGGACAATGAAATCATTGTCATCAAGGAGCTTTGGTCTAGTAGGGGGATTTTACATTCACACACACACACACACACACACACACACACATGCACACACACTGCAAAATCAGAATACTTACTATCTTCTCAATTGCTTTGAAGAGGTAGAAAGTGCTATGTGAGTTGAGTAAAGGAAGGTCATTACTCACTAGGGTATTAGTCCAGGCTTTGTGGAGAAGTGAAAATCCATTTGATTTGGATTTAAAGTTTTAACATTTTGTACTGATATCTTTTCATTTTCATATCATCTTCATTTTAAAATATATCTCTAACCCTTACCATATAAAGTTTTTATCATTTTGTTCTTTTTGTTTACATTGTTGTAGTCATTGTGTTTATACTTTGCCTAGCTCTGCTAACTTCACTGCATCAGTTGATATGTCTTCCTATACTTCTCTGAGTTATACACATGCACACATACACATTTGTAGTAGTGTTTAATTACATTTATGGACTAGAATGTGTCGAACCATTCTCCAACCCATGGATATCTCTGTTTCTAATTCTTTGATACTACAAAAAGTGCTACTATTCATTGGATCTGGGGGAAAAGTGCGTTGGCAGTGAAAGTAAGAAAGGTCTTGCGAGAGCTAGTGATTCTGTAGGTAGAGTTGAGAAATATGTAAGAATGTCCTTTCCAGACCTAAGGAACAAAAAGGGCAAGACATGGAGATAGGAGATGGACTGTTTAGTATAGGAGGCCACTCAAGTGGTAAAAAGGGTATGAAGAGGTATATTACATAAGACCAGAAAAGTAGAAGGGGCAGCTAGGTGGTACAGTGGATAGAACTTGGAATTAGGAAGACTTTTCATGAATTCAAATCTGGCTCCCCATACTTACTAGCTGTGTGATCCTGCACAAATCTTTTAAAGCTGTTTGCCTCAGTTTGCTCCTCTGTGAAATGAGCTGGAGAAGGAAATGACAACCCATTCCAGTATCTCTCCCAAGAAAACCCCGAATGCAGTCACAAAGTGTCAGACAACACTGGAATGACTGAAAAACAATGAAAAAGGAAAGTAGATGGGAGTTATAGTATGGAAGGCTTTAAATGTTAGCCCGAGGAGCTCCTATGTGTGTGCATGCATGGCATTGGGAGTAGGAGTAGAATATAAAATCATTTCTAAGCTATTAAAACTATCCAGTACATTACTTACTCAGCCACCCATGCTGCCTCCTCTCTTAGAACACAAAGCTGCCAAATAATGCCCTTAGAGAGTTGCCTGGATATGTTTGTTTTGAAGAAGGTGTGGAACCTTGAAAATAGAGTTTATTAGTTTGGTCAGATAAATTGTCAAATATACAAAGTGAGCTTCCTCAATTACTATGTAAATATGTATAGGTGAGTGGCATTTTGGTATAGTGCAAAGATGTCAAACATGTGGCCCACAATGCTATTAAGTATGGCCCAACCTAGATTAAAATATAATGGGGGATATTTAATAAAACATTATACACACATACATGCACACATATATATACACACACACATTTTTCTGAGTCAGTATGTACCCCACAGAAACCCTTACGTATGTTTAGGGGCCCTTATTTCTATCTGAGTTTGACACCACTGCAATAATAAATATAAAATGCTGACAGAGATTCAGAAAGACTTGGGTACAAATCCTGATTCAGACACTAGCTGTGTGACCATGGACTAGTCACATAATCTCTTGGTGCCTCAGGTTCATGACCTATAATATGAAGTAGTTAGATTCTATGTCCTCAAGGGTCCTTGTGCTATATCTATGATGCTATTCACACTGCAATTTTATAAGCATGATGTTAAGCAGTATTTGAGAATGAGTAAATGTAGGCAATAAAAATTACGAAGAGTTACAGGTAGTAGCTGCAACCCAGACCTAGGAGACTTTCCAGAAGTTCTTCCATTTCTCTACCACCAAATGCATTCCCCCAACCATTTGTTATCATGACCAAGGGATGCTAATTCCCAATTAAACTACAAATTTTGGTCAAGTTGGAAAAATTCCTCTAAGGCCAAATTAACACTAATATTTAACTGAGTCAATATTCAATGATAATGGTAGCAGATTTTTATTTGTGTGCAGTACTTGAGCAGGATTGAGAACATTCCAAAATTGAAAGTATACTGATCTATTCACTGGAGAGAACTAGATTCGTTATAGCTTCGCTGTGTATCCCTTGCTGGCATTTGAACGTCCAGAATGAGGTTGTTAGCCTTGCTTGATAAGATGTACCGAAGTTTTTTCTCACCTTGTATTTAGCATCACAAATCATTATTTATTTATTTAGGCCAGACTTTCCCTTGGGGTGTGTGTGTGTGTGTGTGTGTGTGTGTGTGTGTGTGTGTGTATACGTCTGTGTGTCTGTGTGTGTGGGTGAGTGGGTATGTGTGCATGGGTGGGTGTGTAAGTAAAACTGCATGTCTTTATTTAGCCTTTGTTCATCATAATCTAATAACGTCTCATGAAAAGTAAGTAAGTGCTAAAAAGGCATCTGGTAGTGATAGTCTGAAAAGAAAAAGTGCTTGTTGATTACTGCATTTTATCTTTTGGCTGTCAGTCACTCAATAAATGGCAATGCATTTTTACCAATTACTGAGTTGAGTCAATCCATCCCTGAAACAAATAGAATTTACTTAAGTAAATACACAATCAAACCACCAACTAGATTGGGCTGAAGAGTAAATATAAGTTAATAAATTGATGTGATTGATTTGTTGTAGTTGTTTAGGTTATTATATTCATTGCCTATGAGTTTGGCATGTGATATTTTTTCACTTTGAGAAGTTACTTTAATTCAGGAAATCAGGTCATCTTTTGGTGTCTTGAATAAGGAACTACTTCACTTTAATTGCCTAATGAGTTGATGTTCAGAGGTGACAATTGATGATGTTCTCAGTCTAGATTTTCCCAGATATGGAAGTGAATGGCTGCCATATGTCTAATAAATTTGGGCTGAATCATCCCATATATTTGGCTACAAAGTCTATCCTTACCAGATAATGATACTTTTCACTTCATGATGAATAGACATAAATTTGTTTCCCTATTCTTCTTCTGGAGAAATTACATAGGTAAAACCTAGAAGAGAATTTTCTTGGAAGCCCAGTCCTTGAGATGAAAAATGGACAAAATCCACTTTGGCTTTGAAATATATAACTTAATTTAGCTTCTTATTTTAGTTATTTTTTTAAGTTGGAGTAAAATTAAACTCAAGATTGTATTTTATTTTTCATTTCCTGAACATATTCTCACTGGAGTGAAGTAGATATGTAACGGATGTCAAGATGCTCGGGATTAAATCAAGGTGGTCTTGGATGATTACAAAGCAAAAAAAAAAAAAACAAATACAAATCAAAATCAAATCAAATCAATGAAGTGGGACTTCATTGTGTTGCTATTTCTATGTCATGGTTTATGATTAATGGAAAAGAAGGATTATACTTTGTTTAACAAAATATTCTGAATAAAAGTTTCTACAAGATAGTCGGAATAAAATTTTCTAAGATACCTTTGTCAAATAGTATTCACCCATTAAATTGGAATGAACATCATTTGATGATGTTATTTTATTCTAAAATCATAAAATTCTAAAGCTGAAAGTAGCTTCAGTGATCATCCATTTAAATCTTGTTATGGTACAGATGAAGAAACTGAGGTCCATAAAGGAGAAATGACTTACCAATGAAAGCAGCATGCTTCAATTGAGTGAGTCCTGTGTTTGGAGTCAGAAGGCCAGGTTTCAATTTCTGAGTTTGGTGTTTGCTTCCTTTGCGATCTTCCTTTGCTTAACTCTGTTGTGCCTCAGTTTCCTCCTCTGAAAATAGGGGAAGATGGGTTGGAATGAAAATCTTTTGAGATCACTTCCAGCTGTAAATTTGTGATCCTATTTTAAAGAGGGTACTGAATATAGTCTTAGAGGATCAGGGTTCAAAAATGTGACCTTGGACAAATTATTTAACTATACTGAATCACTTTTTTATTGTTAAAATGAAGATGTTAGATTATATGATTTCTAATGTTCCTTGTGACTATAAATTCTATGAAGTTAATAAGGCTACCCAAATGCTAAGAGGCCAAAGCAGTACTAGAATCTGGAATTCCTAATTCCCAGAACTATGTCATTCACAGTCACATACTGCCTGCCCATTTTTCTTTGGCTTTAAGAGAAGAAGAGAGTTACTTGGTAATACATATTAAGAGACTTGTTTCTGATATTTTAAATTATAACTAGAAGAGATCTTCAAAGGTCTGTCTTTAATACTGAGCTTGATACTTAATATCCATGTACCCAGTTGCACAGAGGAACTGAATAGATGCATGACTCTTTGGCTTTTTTTAAGTAAATGCTCTGAATAGGAGACAATCGTAATCAATTCAGGCCCAAACTACCCAGAAAGAAAGGGTAAAGCTGGAACGTCATCTAATTGCATGACCCGGGGAAATGACTAGATGATTATTGACTGTCAAATCACCCATACAACCACAGTACTCTAGTCCTCACTGCACAGATCGTTGGAAATCCAACATAAAATGGACTGAAATGAAACTAAGAGGTCACCCACAGAGTCCGTGTGGAGAAGCTTTGATTGCAGCCATGTAGTAAGGTAAAGAAGATTCAGCTGTGCCCTGTGGCTCTTTACTCACCACCAGATTACAGAGTTCTGCCTATATAGACAACATGGCATCTATATGGGACTGGTTCAGAAAGCCAGGTTTACTTATTTTGTGTTCACAATGGTGTTGTTGTTTTACTGAAGATGTAGTTTATATCATCATCATCATCAGAAAGACCAGGTTTCACATAAGCCTTCTGACATCTACTGTGTGACCCTAGGCAAGATATCTAACCTCTAAGTATTTACATGAGAATCTCTTAGATTACTGATTGCAAAGCCAGTGTTTAATTTCCACTGGCAGAGGGAAGTCCTCACAAGGAGTTTCTTACACCAAGAAGATTACATGTGCAGTTGTCTAAGTTCAACAATGAAGAACTATCGTAGGGCTCAAGGACCTAGAGTATGCTATTCAATCCCTTTTCCTGAGGAGACTGTCTTTGCTCTGGATCTTGACAATGTGGTCTAGAACAAATTGAGCCTTGGGGGAACCTGGATTAAAATGAGAAGGGGCTGGGTTCTTTAAAAAACTCATTGGGTCTTTACCCCCTAACGCTGGTGCTCTGGGGACTAATTATTTGAAGCTCTGATAAGGGCTTATATCTAGAACCACCAGGGAGGGAGGAGAGTGGTACTCTTGTCCCATATGAATCAATTATGGGGCTATTCTTTATTTCCTATATGGAAATGATAAAATACAAAAGACTCAGAATGAAAGAGTAATATAAAACATGATTCAATAATTTAACTTTTAAGTATAGTTGCAATCTTTGCCAGTAGGCTAACAAATAAACCTCCACAGAACATAAGGCAGTTATGAAGATTGCTAAATAGGCATATTCATATTTTGAATTGGCTCTTCATTATCCAACCAATTCCTAATTGATATCCTTCTCATGGTAATCTTCAATGAAGAAATTCCCTTTCCTCTCTATCAGCTGGACCCAGTAGATCTCTGGATACCTTGAACACACAAGCTCGCTGGCAAACTTGGACATATCTATCTTGAGCTTGATGCTTGGTCACCTACTGAGAAAAGGAAATGGAAAGTTGAAAGGGCAGTTGGCCCTAGCTTCAAGCTTACCTAGTGGAATCCTGTTCTCCAGCTACTATGTGAGATCTGTTGCCATGATGTGAAGGTTTGGAAAGGCCAGCCCATCTTTCTCCTCTTGCTGAAAGTCTCAGTGTTAAATGACGACATACAGGTAGCTCAAGGAAGAAGGGTTACTATAACCATATCCCCCTGCTGCTGAAATAGTACAGGAAAGGGACCTAGGGACCAACCAGGATTTGCCACATCATTAAAAATAAAAGTCTCTTCGGTAATGAATAGCCTCATGACCGGAAGCATCCAAGTAGTAAATCACTGCCAATGTGCCCAAATATCGAATCATATACGTAGTTGGCTGGAAGCAAGTGGGTAATTTTTATATGTCCTCTGTACAACTCAAGTTACAAGTGTACAAATAATTCCAGAAAATTTATTATCCCAATTGACTCATTTTCTAACCATGTTAGAATAACAACTCATAGTACTTCAAACTATAAAGATTTTTTCTTGCAAGTTTTCTTTGAAGTACGTAGTGCTTATCTATTTTAGAGATGAGGAAATTAAAGTTCAGAAAAAGTAAAATGACTTAGCCATAATTTCATATTTAGGAAGTGACTCAGGATTCCAAAACTCAATCTCCTGACTCCTCTTACAATGCTATTTCCACAACAACACACTGCCACGGGCCCACGTTGAGCGCCGCTTGTTACAGGCTCCTGAAGCCTTGCAACTATACTCGGGGTTCCCCCCAAGCCCCAGGCCTTTGTCTAAGCAAAGGACCTGATATCGCAGACAATGAATGGGGTGGGAGCCGAAAAGATGGTGAGTGACTCCGAATTTTATTTCAGCAAGCAGCACCTTTATATCTTTAGTGACGTAGGTACATTCTTTGGTTATGTGGGTGAAGGACAGGTAAAATTCAATACACCTGGTTCCTAGGACCGCCCCGACTTCACCTACTCTCCTACCCTTCTCTTCCTGCGGTCAGGCAGTCCAGGCAAAGAACCGGAAACTCCATGTGCTCTGGCAAGCCCGGGCAGAGAACCGGAAGTTCCATGTGCTCTGGCAAGCCAGGCAAAGAACCGGAAACTCCATGTGCTCTGGCAAGCCCGGGCAGAGAACCGGAAGTTCCATGTGCTCTGGCAAGCCAGGCAGAGAACCGGAAGTTCCAAGTGCTCAGGCAGGTCCGGGCAAAGACCTGGAATTGCTAGGGAGGCAACAAAGGTGAGACCCCTCCTCCTGGCTCCACCCATACCTCAAAGCCCTGAGTCTATCTCAGCAGGCCCCTGGGCCTGGAGGCCCGAGGAGGACAGGGCTCAGCTCTAACGCGGCCCGCAAAACACACTAATTCATACATTTCAGGTATCTTTTCTTCAGGTATTGATTTATTACATAATAAATCAACACACCTCTTTTGATAGGAATACCATATTTCAGAAGAGGATATCCTAGGCACACATAAGAATTAAGTTCTAAAATGGAATATTATTACCCCTGGAGGAATCAGAACATTCCCTTAGCCCAAAAATAATAGGTCACCTTTGTGTTCTTCCCTCAATGACCTGTTCATTGTTCATTCTTCAAAATGATGGAAAGGCAAGTCAAAGAAGACTGGTTTTAGGAGGCAAAAAAAGAACAAGGCTGGATTTCTTCCAGGGTTTCATCTCAGAAGTACTAAGTCAAGATAGGACAAGATAACTCCTGAATGCAACCCTTCAATTAAAGGAAGAGATGTACACATGATCTACATCTCTTTTGTACTCATGAGAAAGCTAGTAAGAGGTTTTTTATCACATAGCTGCCACATAAATCAGTCCAGTGGTCCAAAGGCCTCAAAACTAAAATCCCTGACACCTTTTCATTGCTGTGTTCATTGATATATGGCATGGACCATTAGTTTAAGTGCAGCAGGGCTCTTGGAATGTTTCAGGAGCAGTTACAGCAACTGTGTGGGCATTATGCAAATGCGCAAAAATCCTGCCTTTCCTTGGCTGCTAAATTTTGAACACTGAAACAGATGCTTTCTTCCCACTATTCTCTCATCAAATTCCAGACCCCAAGAAATATGGCAGGTAGACAGGCATGACTTTATTGACTGGGCTGAGGCATCATAGAGGTATGACAGTATTGCTGATCTTCATCAATCTCTTGGCAACTAACTATGCTTGCAAATGGGAGAAGGGAATGTTAGTATGACCCTCTCTCCTCTCCACAATCCACCATCCCTCCCTTTGCCACATTCAGCAGTAGGAGGAAGAATCATTAATATTCCTATTAACATTCCACTTTGGCATTCAAAGGGCCCTTGTTATTAGCATAATCAAGAACTCAAGGCTGATGGGCTAGATTGTTTGTTTCTTTGCTCCCTGCTTATTTACTGCTAACAGGAACACTTCTGGATGTGGTTGGTATGCCACCATACTAAGAGCTGTTCTTCAGCTTAGAAAAGCCATTTGTTGATGAAACACTAATTGTAAAATAGTTACCTCAGAGAACCCCAATGTAATTACATTAAGTTTGATTGCATATCATTAATTATATAAAATATTTAAATTGTTCTGTTGAATTGTGCGGCACTGGTTGCTGTACATTTTGTTGGTGTATAGAGCAGATGTGCATGAAGAGTTTGGATGTCATCCAGAAGTTAGTGAATTGTAACTGTTCGGATAAACAGAGTCTGATTTACACTATCTATTGAAAACAATAGCTCCATATTTTTAGAAATTCGGCAATATTAAGTGGTGGGTGAAAGGTACTTATTGCTAGGCAACGTTTTAGTAATTATAGCTTATATAAGATTTAGGCTTAATCAGCCATTTTTAAAAAATATCTGAAAACGTAAGTTTGCCCTAAACCAATGTCAGCCATTGACTGAGTGCTTTCAGACTGCATTCTACCATATGACATGCTTGCCAGTAAAGTTCCTACCTACTTGGTCAACAATGTGTGGAATTATCTGAATGATCAAGTACTCATTGAATGGGACATTATGTCCGAGGCCTCCAAATGTTCATTTAATCTAACTAGTTCCCTTCTAGTTTCAAATGTGGACCTCTCACACACACTTTATTTTTATTTTTTGTTTGTTTGTCTTGGTAGTTGACCTGTGACTTTATTAGCATAGTGAATTCCTGATAAGGAAAGGCCCTTTGTTCAGTGCAAATCAGCAATTTGTCTGAAATTTAGAATCTTAGAGATTTTCCTGGGGTCACAGACAGGTTAAGTAATTTAACCAGGGTTACCAAGAAAGTGTCTGTCAAAAGTAGGACTTGAATATTGGCCCTTCTGACCCAAGAGTCACATAGAGAGTAAATATCTGATTTGAACTCAGTTCTTTCTTCCTGACTCCATGTCTAGCAATCTATCCAGTGTTCCACCAAATTGCCATTTTTTTAGATGTGAATCTACATAAAATATATCAGAAAATACTTTATCTTATGAAAAGAAAGGTACTGACCCCTACTGAACCTTCACTGAGGGTACTGCTTTTTGTATTTGATTCTATTGTCCTGTCTCTGCTTTTTAAGATTTTTATATTGCTTTTTGATGTAAAAATTCCAGTCATAATTGCCCCTACAGGGTCCCCAATGGCCTTCACCACCTCCCTCCCTCATTGCAGTTTACTGCTTCTTATATTTCATGAACTAGTTCCTCTTCTACCTGCTGCAAACAAGTTTATTAAGAATTCTGTCATAAAAAGATTCTTTAAGGCTCTGAGGGAAGGCCTACAGGGTCTAGTCCATGGCTTTAGTACAAAGGCTTTGTGACAGCATCTTGGAGTGTCCTAAGTCTTTTCCACAGGATTAGAGTTATTTTCTGGAGGGCTTACCAGTACTTTTGGATAAATAGGTGTGTAACTACATTTTCACTAGTTGTACAAAAAGCTTTATAATTGGACTGAATTTGCCTACATGTGTAAAAAGTAATACCAAACATTTTATCCTGAGTATACATGACCCAATAAGGACATGGACCTGTCATATATGAAAGCAGGCGCTAGCAGATGGAGAATGTCAGTGCTGTACTGGTAGCCATGAAATATTAAAGGACCCAGAGGAAAAGAAGGCCTCTAGCACTTTTGGGCAGATTCTCAATGGAAGATTTCTGGAGGAAATGCATAAGAATCACATAAGATGAGGAGGCATGAATAAATGCTGCTTTGCATTGAGGGATAGAATATCCAAATCAGCGAGATCCAAAAGCCACCGACACATTTAATTAAATTATATAAGTTGGATTTGTTCAGACACCTTGTTACTATCCAAGTAGTAACTTTTGCTAATGCATATAGCTCATTCTAATGATAATACTTCTTTGCTAAGAACTTAACGAGAGGGAAAAAATCTCCACCAAACTGGGGATTAGGATTCTACTCCAGGATGGCTACATAATACAGTGAAGAGAGTACTAGACTTGGAGTTTGGAGACCAGGGCAAAATCCCAACTTTACCAGGGTTACCTTCCTTACCCTATCTAAGCTTCAGTTTCCTAACTGGTATAGCAGAAATTTGGGGCTAGATAATGTCTAAGGCTTTGTTCAACTCTAAAATATTTAGCATTTGTAAAACACAATAGTAACCATAGTTAAGAAAAATCATATAATACGATGAAACTGTTAATTGTGCTAGAAAACAACCTTTGTATCTGGGGTGGGTGGTCTGTCACCTAACAATTTTACTTTTGTGATATCTCTTGTATACATGCTCTTCTCCCTTCTGATATTTCTACTACCTTACTACAGGCCCTCATAACCTCATGCCCAAACTTTGGCAACTGCTTTTTCATTTGTCCTCTTGCTACAAGCCTCTCCCCAGTCCAGTCCATGCTCCATCCAGCTATAAAATTGCTCTTTCTAAAACACATTCTGACCATATTATCCCCCTACTCATTAAACTTCGTTTCCTCCCTATCACCTCTAGTATCAAATATAAAATCCTCTGTTTGGCATTCAAAGCTCATTCTAGCTACTTTTCTAGCATTCATTCACTTTACATGCCCCCATCTATGCTGTGATCCAAGGGCTGTGGTCTCTTTGATGTTTTTCACATTCCTTCTCCCAACTGTATGCTTTTTCATCTACTTTTCCCTAAGCCTGGAATTTTCTCTTTCTCCTTATCTTTACTTCCTGCCCTACATAGTTTCCTTCAAACCTCAGCTAAAATCCCATCATCGGCAGGGAGTCTTTCCTGATCTCTAAATTCTGGTGTTGTCCAAAATTATCCTCCATATAACTTTCTTACACAGTTATTTGTGTATTGCTTCCCCCATTAGACAGATCTCCTTAAGAAAAGAAATCGTCTTTTAACTCTCTTTGTATCACCAGTACTTGGCACAGTGCCTAGAGCATAGTAGTTTTATTGACTCACTAACTGACTACCATTTTCACTGTACCAGGTCATCTTTAATGGATCAATAGACATTTTCTTTATTTTGTCCTTATCCAAGATTCCTTGAAAGGACTAAATCATATTTGTCTTTAGGGGCAGCCAAACACACCACATGTAATTTCAGGAATTCCCTTGCCCTTGCCACTCCTCCTTCTCCCTTCCCTCAATCTCTTTATTTGCTTGGCGAATGTTTTATTATCCCTTACGAGTTTGACAGAGAGACTGGAAGATTGGGTGAAGAGTGAGAACAGGAGGGCTTTGGGATGAAAGTTGCCATTGTCTGTATGGAAAAGGAGATTGAGAATACATGCAAACTTTGGAGACGTCAACATTTTGTCAAAGGTCACCCTGTTTTACTGTCACCTGGTGGGGTATAAATTAAACTGGTTCACTAAAGAATATTTTTGCTGTAAAGCAGATAGCGCAAGCATCTCTGTTCGGCATAATTTATGAAGACTTTTATCAGAGTTTCTTTTTCTTATTTTTTTAAACATGGTAGGTTCATAAAGGGAGATTTGTTCTTAGGGGCTTCATTAATGGAGGCATCACTGTGCTGCTAAAGCAAAGCTAATGTAAACTCATTTGAATAGTAAAAACATTATTAGACAAGTATGTTGCATTCATCTGGTGTGGAAATATAAAACTTCAGATGAGAAAGACAAGTGCCTAAAAAGATCAACTTCTGAATGGTGCCAAAGCAAGATAATATCTCCAGTAATAGATAATGTCCAATTAGGCATTCTGCCCCTGCCCTTCCTGGCCAACCATGGTGAGAAAGTTTGATTGGTGGAGTGGGGGGGTGATGTTTTTTAGTTTCCATACTTGACATACAAATCTTGGCAGACTTTTTGTGTTCCTTACTGTGAATTCCAGAATTTGATCACTGAATGTGATATTAGAAATCATAGAGGAAAAAGCCCCTGCATTTAACCATCCAGGAGGCCAAGGCCCAAAGGTCACTATTGGAACCAGGATTCAGATGCAAGTTTACTGACTTACAGTGTACTTTTCATTACCTTACTATTTTGGGGTCACTTTTTGTGATTTCTGTAACATTTGCACTAAGAGAACCATGTGTTACAATGTAACAACATGTTTTATAAAATATCAAATCTGAAAACCAGAGTTGGTTGCTCTGTTCTTATGGATCTAAAAACTCACTTAATCTACTCACTGAAAATTTCAGAAAACAACAGAAAATATTTTGAAACATGATAATGCCTGGTTTCAAACCCTGCCTAACTTCAAAAACCAAAAGAAAATATTTTAATAACATTAGAATGCCTTGGGTTAAGTCCCACCTAAGACAATGAATCTACCCATTGCAAGAAAAAAATAAAAATGCTAGACTTCTGAGTCCTGTGAGCAAGTATTCTGAAGCTTTTACTGTCATCTGGGAAGCTAGGTGGCACAATCAAGAGTACTCAGCCTAGAGTCAGGAAGACTCATCTTCCTGAGTTCAAACGTGGCCTCAGACACTTACTAGCTGTGTGATCCTGCAGAAGTTTCTTAACCCAGTTTGCCTCAGTTTCCTCATGTGTAAAATGAGCTGGAGAAGGGAATGACAAGAGATTCTAACATTTTTGCCAAGAAAAGTAAATGGAGTCATGAAGAGTTGGACATAACTGAAAACTACTAAACAACAATTTACTACCATCTATCATTAGAACTAAGATTTTGGTCATCATTTAGTCCAGACACCTCACTTTACATCTGAGGAAATTGAGGTCCAGAAAATGTAACTTGTTTTCTCCAGGTCACTCAAGTAGTAAGAAGCAGACATGGGATTTGAATGCAGGTCCTCTGACTCCAATTAGACTACTCTTTCCACTGTACAAAATTGTTCCAAATTCGTTATTTGTATAGATGAGGAAACTGAGACCCAGTAAAGTAACTTGAGCAAAGTCATATGGCTACTTACTTCATTGCCGAACCTTGGTCTTTTGGTCCCCCTATTCCTGACTCTTTCCATTCCATGAAAAAATAATAGTAGCTGAAATATACTAAGTGATCTAAACACTTTTTTTCAGTTACAAGATCTTTTCATTTCTACCTCTATAACATTTTTAAGATTTTTTTTTTATTTTTAGTTAACAACACTCAGTTCCACTTGATTTTGAGTTCCAGACTTTCTTCTTCCCCCTCCCCTTTCCCTCCCCAAGATGGCATGGAATCCTATATATCTTCTACATGCAACTTCGCATTTAACTTATTTATACAATAGTAAGGTTGTAAAGAAGAATTATGGCCACTGGAATGAATCATAAGAAAGAAGAAACAAAACAAACAAAAAAAAAGAGAAAAAAAAACAAAAGAAAAAAAAGGAGAGCAAACAGTTTGCCTCAATCTGCTATAGGTCTTTCTGTGGATGTAGATAGCTCCCTCCCTAATGAGTCCTTTGGAGCTGCCTTTGCTGAGAAGAGTGAGGTCTATCAAGGTTAATCATCACAGAATCCATATATCTGTGGTTGTGTATAATGTTCTCCTAGTTCTGCTCCGCTCACTCCACATTGTATTGTGTAGGTTTTTGAAGTCCGTATCTTCCCCGTTTCTTATAGCACAATAGTATTCCTTTACTTTCATGTGATCTTAACACTTAACATCATCATTTGATGCCCACAAACTCTCCATTCTGGATTAGTATGGATATCATACCATTTTACAGAGGAGGAAACAGAGGCTCAGAAAAGTTAAGTTACTTGCTCATGAAATTTAAAAGTAATGGAGGAAGGATTTAAACACAACTTTTTCCTCAATCTTGTTCCACAATACCAAATGGCCTCCCATTGAATCTTGTCTTTGCCGAATGAAAGAAAAGATGTCAATGAGTTTATAGTCACTGTTGTTGTGTCTTTGGAGGTGATTAAGTTGTCATTCTCAAACAGGAGATTCACTAATGCCCGGCCAACATCAACCATTTTCTGGCATCACTACCACATTAAGGGTTAAATTTTCTTACATAACACAATACTAATACGAATATTATGCCTGTTGGTATAGCAATATTATGTCAGTTTATATTATCCTCAGAGGCCTAGGTGGTATATCTTCTAATTTTATATTCAGCTGACTTTGCTGATCACTACTGAATATGTTGCCAGCACTGGTTACATTTTGCACTTAAAATAACCAGTTTAAAAAAAAAGTTTGTTAAGTGGATGAATGAATGAATAAAGAATGAATGAATTACTATGGTAGTCACATAGTGGTCTTTCCTTTGTTACACACTCTATTACTTTCATATAACCTTAAATTGGAAGAGATATTAGTTGCCATCCAGCCTAATCTCTTCTGCCATGTAAGATTCCCTCCTATAGGATGAAGCATGACATAGGAGACAGAATATCAGTCTTAGAGTCATAAAAATCTAGATTCAAGTCCTGCTTCAGCCACTCACTTGCTGCATAATCGCTCTGAGCCCTTGTTTCTTTATATGTCGACATAGTGATAATCATAGCACCCATAGCACAGGGTTAGTGTGAGGATCAAATGAGCTAATGTGGGTAAAGCATTTTGCAAACCATAAAATATTATAAATTTCTTAGGTGTTATTATTATTACTTTACAACTTCCTTTACAAGCGGCCCTTCAACATTTCATAAAACACTTCCAGGATCAGGAAGGTCATTACCTCATATGCCTTCTCCCTTGTTGAACAACTCTAGTTATTTCTTCACATTGTCCTGAAATCTACCTTCCCCTGACTTCTACACATTTGGTCTGGTTCTTCCTTCCATTCTGAAGTGCCACAAGTTTCGCCTGTTTGTGGTTCTGAGTTGTCAGGGCTAGGCCTTGGCAGGAGGCGACATTTGCATCTTTGCCCTTGAGGAAGAGGGGGGTGTCAGAGCTCATCTTAGAAATCCCCTCCCTTCCCTTGACAGTTGTGGCAAATACACACAATTTATCCCTGACAGCTTTAGAAACAATATCCACTAATTTATGCACTGCTTTTCCTTGGATAATTGGGACCCAGACATGCATGTTCTGCATAAGCGCCCATGGCTTTGGGACACCTCAGGCTTACCAACTGCTGCTCCTGGAAGAAGAGGCAGTAGGGTGAGCAGATTGTGCCTTTTCAATAGAAAGAAATTAGGGAGGGTAAGAAGGTTCAAAGACAAAGGAGAACGCATTTGATGGGTCATCTGTCAGAAGTCCTTGAGAAAGGCTGGTGGGAGAACAATGGAAAACCTTTTTAAAATGAACAATGCCACTTTGAGAATGTGCCAGTGTAACCAGGGGAGAAAGAAAGAAGAAAAAGAAGACATGTCAGCATTTAAACACATTCATTAAGGGGCATCCTTCTCTCCCCGCACCCATCTTTTCTACCATTTTACTTTCCTGTAGGGATTAAAAATGACTGAGTCTATCAAAGCAGGAGAAAGGTGTGAGGTTGCCAACTTTCTGGAAAGGGAAATGGGGACATTTGCATTAATGAAACATTCATATTTGGGGAGGGAGAGGGACCTAAAGTTGCTCTAATTCAAAATGACCTCAACTACTTTAGGACAGTTGAAAATCTCAGAAGACTTTTTATCAACTTCAGTTAAACCCCCAATGGAAAATGAAGACTGGTTCAGATCTACATAGGCAAGTTTGAAAGAGTTGTAGATATTACATATTTAAGAAGTATGATTCATTGGAGAGTGCCAAAAGAGAGGTCATTTTTTCATAATTGCTTTGCCTATTTGTGACTCCATGATAGCTAAATAAAAATGGAAAAAGATAAAAGAAAAATTTAAGTAAATGCTGCTTTTCTGTAGTTAACAAAAATCATCTTTAATTTGAAAAATGTCTGATCAGTGCTTTGAATTTGGTGATGAAAGAATTAATGACAAGTGGTAATCGTGAGACTATAAGAAATACTATTCTAAATCAGACCAATGAATTATTCAGTCTAATACGTTCTCCCCAACAGATATACAAGAGTAAGCTGCAAAAGGGTATAGTTTTAATCTTGATATCAACCTAAATTTTGGATGTGATTAACACTGGAGTTTCCCTTATTGAGATGTTTATATTTCTATATTTGGGTAGAAGGTATGTACAAGGTTCTTCCTTGCCTCTTTCATTATCCCTTTGATTTGTACAAATCAAGGCAACATTGAATTGTCATGTAAGCTCCAGAACTAGATTCCAAAATTCTTGACGGTAGGATCAAAACCCACACAAGGGACACAACTCAATACATTCTTCTTGATTGGATAGTTAAGGGATGGAACATCTTGTCTCCAGAAGCATTTCCATTTATTTAGGGTTGCATACCATGTGGATAAAAAGAAAAATGTGGCTATGTAAAGCTAGAGGTCCTAGAATTTCATTATTGGGATTGAATGAGCATTTATTGAAAACGTCAGAGATGTAGAGCACAGTTCCAGGACTAAAGGTATCACAGAGTTAGGAGAAGCTATGTTACCTAGTTGTGAAGAGTTCATCCTTTAAATGGGAATTACCCAGAGAAATACATTATATACCTGGAAATCATTGCTAACATATGGGTCCCAAGGCCTAAACAAAATCAACATCGGCAAGGTAGAAATATGGTAGAAGTCTAGATGGTAATATTTAAGTAACTGCCTTGAAAAGAAAAGTATATGCTCTGCCTTTGTTTTCTCCTCCTGTTGGTGCTATTCTTCATAGGAATCTGTATTTATTACAGATTGTTACAGAGCTGTGGAGGGGGTACAACTCTGGGTTTATTTGCTATAGGCATCTGGATTTTCATAACATAGCGATATGAGAAGCAGTAGGAGATAAATATTGCTTGGAGGGGGAGGGAGAAGGGATATTAGTAAACCTGGATGAAATCAGCATACTTCTTTTTAAACAGAGAACATTTTTGTAGCTTAATGTATTTGAGAAATGCTTTTAAGGCTGCCTTTAATCATATGTGAATGAATATGTGTGCACAAATATGTATGGATACAGATGTACAGATGGAATATATCCCCCTTTTGTTTCAATATCTTGTTCATTGAATAATTCATAATTTGAGTAATGGATGTATGATTCAAAAAATAAACAGAAAAAACATAGGCAATCTTAATAGCATTTGGTGCTATAACATCTGGAAAATGAATTTGGGTGGTGATATTCTTTGTAAAAGATTTACTAAGAATCCCCTTTGAACTCTGAATTACCATATGAGGTAGATGCAATTTGTTCTGTATACAGCTTAAAGTGAAGTCATTTCTGATGCTTGTTTTCTGTAAGTGTTGACCTTCTCTATAAATTTCTAAGGTTTGCAGATGAAATGTATATTCACCTAATCTTAAAGGCTATCAAGTGATCTTCAGTGCACGTTGCTTGTAAATGAGTTATTTAGATATCCATGTAAAACTTCAGTAAATTTAACCTCAGTCAATTCAGATTTCCAGTTATCACTGTCTCTCTTTTTTTTTCTTGTCCATATGTGAAATGTGAATATCATTGCAATGGGAAATATTTAGCATATTGTCAAGGAAATCCATGCAGTCAGTGTTTTTGACATTGGATTCTTCTCTTTTTGTCAGCTGCACGACATCCCATGTTATAACAGAGCTTATATTTGTCATTAACTTAGTGACCCCTGCTGGGGAGGCTTAAGATAATCATCCTTAAGTTATTTGGTTTGATTTTAGGAAAATAGATGCTTGGATAGCAAACATGAGTTTTCTCCAATTCAGAGCTGACGGAACAGACAAGCTGATTGTCATTCTCGTCACAGCCAGCCAGCCACTCAACTAAGAGAAGATGACCCTTGCTAGTCAAGTGATTGAAATTGTGACCAATTCTAAAAGTAGCATCTTCAAGATTAGCAAATTCCCCCTCATAGTCTGGATCTCTTTGCTTCCTTGCGTTTGTCATCTTTTTGTTTTGTGTGATATGCAAAGTGAATCTTCTTGATCTCTTTCCAGTAATACCCTCCCCTTAAAAAATACATCAAAAGACACAGATGATGCCATTTTCTCTCTGAATTTTGTTTTCCATTACAATGCCATCATTTGGTTCCATATTCCAACTGTTTTTACTATCATGCTTGTGGAATTAAAACTCTTGAAAAAGAGCATACACCCCACAGAGAAGAGTGTACAATTTTTGCATGAATATTTAAAGAGCCAGATGTACTTTTGTTGAAGCATAAACTTGCGTTTCTTCAGATTTTTCCTAAGAGATAGAAATGTGACCCCTCTACATCCATCTTATTAGAACTGACCAGTCAGGATAAATTCATGAAATTGGCATTCCAGGAACACAGGCCATCAAAATCTGAATTTATCAAATTAAAAAAACACACCATATGTACCACCTCATTTTAAACATGTATCAAATAAAGCATTATATATTTATTATGAAGCGATATACAACAAAACATTCTTTGTGTGTATATATGAATGTATATATGTATACATACACCTGTATATATGCACATATGTATATGTACAGATATACATATGTGTATATATGTATGCACATGTGTGCATACACATATGTATGTATGTATATATACATATATACACAGAGAGAGAGACTATATATATGTATCAAGGATCATTACAATTAAATAAATCTCTTAAAGGTAATATTAATATGGTGGCATATTTTTCACATATGGAGTTTGTTACATAATTAAAAATACAAATGCAGTTAAAATCGCTCAAAAATCTTTTAAAAACCTAAATTAATTGAACACTTTTCTACTCTATTTTTAGGAAAATAAAAAAACAACAAGAAAATCAGTTTTCCCCTGATTTAAAAAAATGTTAAGACAATCTAAAGGAGATCATGATTTTGAATAAATGACTTTCAACATTCACATTTTTTTTTACCAGTCATGTCCATCAGAACTAACATTTGGATGTTGATGCTAGTGTACAACAGACAACTACTTTCCTCTCCAAAAGTTTCCAATCCAAAGTGTACTGGTGTATTTAGGAAAATAGTAAAGTTATTTCATCTATTTTATATTATTTTGTTTTATTTTTCATGAGAATTCATTTTAGGAGGTTGAAATAGTTTTCTTACTAACCTCTGGGTAATCAGAAAATTAAATGAGCCAATCATTTGATTCCCAAAACAATTCAGTTCAATAAAAATGTATTAATTATTAATTGTCCACTATGTAAAATGCACAGAAAGCCATAATTAAGAATTCTGGTGCTTGAGATGAATTTAGTTGTGAGTGGGGGAGCAGAGACCTCTTGCTGTAGTCTTTCCAGAGAAGGGATATCCCATCACCCAAAGAGCTGGGTCCAGGCAACTGCAGCATAATGTACCAAGATATTATGTAAAATAAGTGATCATGACATTTGAAAAAGTTATTTTTCTAAGGCTCATCATCCCTAAGAAAATCTGTTTCTTCAGCCCATTACACAGGAAAAATCACAACAGATGATGCTCTGAATTGTCCATTATCAATGATTTCATGACTATCATTTGGAACAATCTGTGAACCTATCCATCTAGGGCCATTCAGAATTGCCTGGCCTCCTCCTTTCTGGCCATAAGGACAAGATGGAAGGGCTTTCCTTTGAAAATGAAAGGACCGCCACTTTTCCCTTCAGCTTGAGGGCTCAAAGAAATGCTTGTGATGGATATTTTTAACTTCTTTATTTTTTTCTGCTTTCATATTTGTGTTCTGGCAAAAGAGGAGAGAAAGATTAACTCCCTGAAGAGGCTGCAACACTCTGTTGTTTCTGATTTTCCACATGAAAGGATACCATTCAAACACAGGAGACTCCACAACCAATGCTTGTGGGTTGGTGGGCAAGCATAGTAACACCTCCTACAACTTGTAGTCAGCCCCATCCCTGACAATTATTAAAAAAATAAACAATAGCTACTTCAAGATTTGAAAAACAAATAAATAGTGCAAACAAATGGAAAGACTGATTTGCGTGGGTTTATTTGGTTTGTCAGTCTGTGCAAGTTCATTCGGGCTTGCATAATGTGGTTATGATCCTGTAGATGGAATTATTATGAAATGGACTTTCATCCTTTATTCTATGTAAAAGAGATTTGACCTTTAGATATGTCTTCTCTATAGCTCCTACCTACCACCCCTAATCTCTGCCACCTCCACATATGCATCTGTTTTCTGGCAGTAAAATCACTGATGTAATAATAGAAAGTTAAAGTTAGTTTTGTGGTTTTTAAATTTTATTTTAATACCCAAGAGCAAGAAAATAAACATAATTACCAATGTCATATTGGCCCTTATTCTCTTAGGAGCCTATATAATAATATCTTCAGCTCTGAAATTGGCACTTCACTACAGATTTGGGAAAAGAATCCCCTGTGGGTTTTCCACATTCTGTTATATGTAGATATGTCCACTCTGCCATCCTCTTTTAAAGGTAAAATTTTATATGTATTCATGGAAGGGGGGATACAAAAAAGAAGACCCACCTAAGTTAGCATAGAAAAAAGAGTGAATACCTTAACAGACAAAATGAGGTAATAAGATTTATTTTCAGTTCAACAGTTATACATTTACAGGATTCCACTATACCCTTAGGAGAGGGAAGTCACGAATTATTATTGTCTTATTAGAAATGCATCAAATAGTGGCATAAAAAGAATTTAGGAATGGATAGTTAATATCTGTACATTAAGAAAAGTAGCTCTTCAGCATGCTATTCAGTAAAAGATTTAATTAACCTTTTCAGTAAGCCAATTTCACTCATTGCATCCATTTTTTTTTGCCGCTTTCTGCCTCTTATCCTCTCTCTCTCTCTCTCTCTCTCTCTCTCTGTCTCTCTCTCTCTCTGTCTCTCTGTCTCTCTGTCTCTCTCTCTGTCTCTCTCTCTCTCTGTGTCTCTCTCTCTGTCTCTCTCTCTCTCTCTGTCTCTCTCTCTCTCTCTCTCTCTCTCTCTCTCTCTCTCTCTCTTTCTCTCTCTCTCTCTCTCTGTCTCTCTCTCTCCCCCTTGCTGCTTCTACCCCACCAGCCCCTTTTCATCATTTTTAAAGGTGCTCTATTAGCATATGCAATAGCTGCTCTTAGAGAACCTTCTTCAAAATGCTATGATCCTATCTTCTGGACTGTTCCTTTTGATGTCGTCTGCCTCATTGTTACCTCTATTCCCGATAAATTTTTAATTGAGGAATCAATACGGACCCAGGATAGCAGGGTCAGCTGTGCGGTTTTGTAGGCTACAAGGAATAGAGCTTTAAAATATTAGTTTGACTTCAGGGCATGGTAATTTCTCTTGAGTTGACATTATTTATGGTAGTATAAGGTAGAAAGGAGTTATAACGTGGGGTGTCAATAAATGAATGGAGATAAGGGTAGAAGGTAAAAACAATAATGTTCGATAAGGATGATGATGAAGTAAAAAGGCAGCTGGAGGGTAGAATAGATCAAGTGCTAAACTTGAAGCTAAGAACACTTGGGATCAAATTCTCCTTCAAATACAAGTGTATGACCCTCAGTTATGTCTCAATGTACATCAACCTCAGTTTCCCCATGTGTAAAATGATAAGAATTATAATATTTCTCATAGAAAAGTTACAAGGATTAATAGAAATAATTGTCTAGCACTTTGAGTACTTTAAAAATTTATTTAAATGTTGGTTATTATTGTTGTTGTCTTTACTAGCTATTAGTTAGATGGATACAGTAGAGGTTGAAAAAGACTCAGGAGGATGACATGGACATATAAAAAACCTAATCAATGTCTCATTTGCTACTGTTATTTAGGATGGACCACAATCTACCCTATTAACAAGAACTGCACTTAACCATTTATTGAAAAATGTGTTCAGGTTCCAAACTTCTATAAGTTCTACTAATGAAATTAATTTAGTTTTTTTTTCTAATTGTTGCCTTCCCTGCCATTTCCTCCTGCTTGCTGGAACAAGAAAGTAGAATGTGTGTATTCATGTAGTGCCATCCTTAAAATACCTAGACATGTTGGTTACCTAGGTAACCAAATACTATGAGGGAAGTAAGGTCCATAGTGTCTCTGATCAAGCAGGAAGTCAAAATGAGTAGAAATCTCACCAGGAGTGAATTCCTATGTATCTCCCATCATATTTGCTATACAAAACAGAATTCTCATTTAATGGCAAGGTTCTATTTAGCATCACAGAACTTCCTGGCAATTTCAGGTTTAATCATTAGTACGGAGCATCTTCAATTCTCCTTTGAGTATTATTTTAAAAAGGAGAACAATGTCCTCTCACCCCACCCCTTTTCACAACTTGGCTACCCTGTATCCCATTCCTTTAGTAGCCTTACCGGGTACCTGAAGCTAATCTGCTCAACTATGGCTAAAGCTTCCTTGTAACCTGGCCTGTATAACACTTGTAACATTATTTCTGAGTCTTAGCTCCAAGGAATGGGTATGATAGAATATTAGGAGAGTAGAATCATCGGGGTATATATGTAGGGACGAGTAGGACTTTCCTGATATGTTTTGAGGTTTGAGGCAGAGGTATGTTGGAGCCAGCTTGTACTGGCACCCCATTGTTAAATTTTCAGTGTGAGCACTTAGAACTCAGAAATCAGCAAATACTACAAATCAGGCTGGAATTATTACTTTGTTGATTGTCTAAATTAAAAAAAAGTGATGGAGAAGATCTTACAGATTAAACTTAAACGTGTCTTTTTTTTTGACAGAGCTAATTGTTAAACCTTTACTACCTGGACTGAGGGATTCCAGTAAGCCTGCCCTGATAACAATTGCTATGATTTTCACGTCAGGATAACATAGATGGTGTAGCTATGAAAAACGAAACAAACAATATTCTGTCCTTCTCTAGTAAATTGGGCATTTCTCACACCTCTATTACCTAGCTCGGCTATATGCTTTCAATAAAGTGTAGGGTTGGCATGATTTGTTTAGTTTTTACAATGCAGATACCTGCTCCATAGAGAGAAAAAAAAAGTCTAGGGCTCTTACCAAAGGGCCTGATGTAATGCCAATGTGATACTCGCAGCACCTACAGTGGCTATGAATATGCTGGCGTGGTTCTGAACGGCAAAATATAACAGACTCTCTTCAATGAAGGCAGAATCAAAACATTTATTTAAACACGAGAAAGCCGAATCCCAACACCAGAAATCCAAATCCAACATAGAAACAAAGAAATCGATACATATTAGCAATGCAGGGAGCACCAACATCCTTCCATTGGTCCTTCCCACAAGTCAACCTCCCTTAGGCAAAATGCCCCTCTCTCACCCAAGCTAGCTGCTGCTCTCTCAGCCTCCTCTCACTCTCTCCACAAGCCACAACAGCCTCTGACTTCCTGCTCCACCCATTCATTTCAAAAACTCCTCCCACCACAGGCTCACATGACTCAGGCTTCCATGTGACCCAAGCAGGTCACATGGACCTATTAATGGATAGCAAAGATCTTACCATTTACATTACCATTACATCTGAACATTTTGCCTTCTCTTCTAAGCCTCTGACACCTCACGAAAAGACAAATGTTATCTGGAGGGACATATATGTGTGTGTGTGTGTGTGTGTATGTTATATATACATACACATGCACACACATATATACCCATACACGCATACAGGTGTGTGTGTATCCCTCTATATAACATTTTATGTGTGTATATATGTGTATATATCTATCTCTCCAGATAACAATATATATACATAAATACATATATAATCTCCTTCCAGATTTTATTACATTACATGTATATGTATACATACATTTACATTGTCCAGATTCACTAAGTACCTTGCCTACTTCTACTTTCTGGGGTTTAGAGATGACATTACCTAGAATCATGCATCATGAGCCAGAAAGGACCTTAAAAGTTATCTAGTCCAACATTCTTAATTTTACCAATGAGGAAAAGGAGGACCATATTGGTTAAGTGATTTGCTCAAGGTCATATAGTAATAAAAATCAGAGGTGGAATGTAAACCTGAATCCTCTGACTACAGAGTGAGTTGGGGCAGTTGTTTGTTTTCCAGCCATATCATGTTTACCTCCTCTTAGTCCACTGGTGTTTCAGGCTCAATCGTAGTAATGATTTAAAGAGAATTCATCTCTTTGCTTGTGAGTTGGGGGTGTTTTTTCGTTTCCTTCCAGTTTGAGATTACCACCTGAAAGTTTGTTTTTCAGCCAATAGGCATGCAGTTATTTTCCAGAGAGAGCCAATTTGTGCTCCTTCCCTAGCAAAAGACAGAGAGTTTGGTTCCTTTTGTCAGCAAATGTTAAAGACTGAGGAATGTCACTGGTTATATTTTTCCTGACCCAGCTTTGTAGTTGGGGAGAGGCCAAGAGTGAGCACACTACTGCAGTGAATGACTTACAGTCTTCTTTGGAGGCAGCTTGTTCCTTAATATGAGTAGGCACTATGTGATCAAGGAGTTTTAGCTTTTTTCTTTACCTCAGAATTTAGGAGAAAGTACCACCTGGGTACAGCTTCCTTTAATAAAATGTTAAAATTAAGGATCTTCCCTTTCTCAGAGAACCTATACAATTACAGGGAATCATCTCCAGTCATCCTGATCTATAGCTTGCCACTGGACCCAGATGACTCCAGAGGAAAAAGTGAGGCTGGTGAGTTTGTACAGTCCTCCTCACTTAAACCCAAATCACTTGCAAGTCATGATATCACTTTCCTGATGTCATGGTCCTCTTTAAGAATGAAGGACAAACAACAAATGAGCACAATTACAGTACCTTAAAATATTATAGGCCTCATTTGCTTCCATTCAAATCTTCAGGTTTGTTAAACTCATTTCATTAAAGTTTGTGTTAGGGGCTTTGGAAGCTCTGCAGCTCAAATGGGACTAAAAGCATTTACTTTGTCAAATTCACACCAAGCTTGCAATTAGTAAACAGGCAAGTAGAACTAGCCACTTGCTAATGAGGTTGCATTTATGGCATATTATTGATAGTTCAGTTTTGCCAGATTTGTATACTGGGATATTTTTAAAATATACAACTGCCAATGGTAAATGTTTAGATTGATTTTAGTTTAATCAAAGAATGTGATTATTTTTAAACTACTTAGAAATAATTGAATGAGAATGTCCCATAATGGAAACTAGCTACACTCTTTAAGTGTTTTCAACCGTGACTTACTTTGTACCTAAATAGGGGTGTCAGGTTTTACAGACAAAATAGCTGTTTTTTCCTAGAGCATGCATACCTCTGTTCTACAGGCTTTTGAGCAATTAAAAACCATGTATGAATAAAATAAATCAGAAATAAAATTCTTTGCATTATTATCAATATATTCTTAAATAATTATTTGTTTTGAGGAATATAGATCACACAATAGGATGTCCATAAAATAGGTATTTACAACCATGGGCCTATAACTAATAATATTCTAGTGTTACATGTTCAACACAGTGTTAAAAATTTATTCATAGATGATGGTCTTACTGAGTCTTTCTCTGTGATTTCCAGGAACTTGCTAGTCACTTAGATGACACAACAGCTTGAAGGCTAGAGATTCTCGCCTTTCAGGTCACATGGATCTCATTTATCCTGTATTCTGAGATAAAGATCAGAAAGTACAAAGAAAACGCAGGGCCAAACTGTCCAAGCAAAGTCATAAGTAGAAGGTTGAGAGGGTAGTGTGCGTTGCAAATTCACTTATAAAAACAAATAAGTAAAAAGAAAAGGGAGGGAGGGAGGCAATGAAAGAAAGAGAGAGAGAGAGAGAGAGAGAGAGAGAGAGAGAGAGAGAGAGAGAGAGAGAGAGAGAGAGAGAGAGAGAGAGAGACAGAGACAGAGAGATTAATAATCAGTTCAGAATCAATGAACAATTCACCCTTACATCTTGCTTCCAAACGTAGATTTTTAAGTTCACGTGGGTGCATAAAATCCATTTCTCCTCTTTCCGTTTCTTGCAAGTGAAGATTGCACTGATATATTAATTTCAACACAGCTCAATAAAAAAAAAATCAGGTCATTTATTGTTTTGACAACAGGGACTTTTTAATCTTGATCCATTAATTTAAATAAATATATTGGGCAGATTTGTTTAATAAACCTTGCAGCAATGTTACACTTGGTGCATATCTGACCCTGGTTAATAACAACATGGCCAAAAAATTAAAACATGCATGTTGAAGCCATGAATAGGACTGGGAATTAGTTGGTTTGATGGAATCACAACTAGTAATTTTAAAATGTGACTGATTTCTTTCCACAATTAAAATCTTTCATTATGCTCCTTCAAAGCTAATTTCTTTCTTGTTTTTCTGAATAGTCGCTTCCATTAATCTCACTCTAGGTAATGATACAATTATATGTAATCATTGGCAGAATTCAATATGCAACACATCAGGCCCTTTGTGTGGTGATTGTGCACTTCTCGGGCTTGGAAGAGTTCGTCAGGATCATGCCAAAAGCAGATGCAAAAGTCTCTGACATTTTACATGACACCAGTTGAGACTGGTATAGCAACAGTCTTTTTCAGCAACTTGACAAAATCATCCTTCTTGCAGGCATAGGTTTGAAGATAGGAAGCAAACAGATGTATGTGCTGGGCATCAGGAAGCTTGGATCATTTTAGAAACAAGCAAACAGACTTTGGATGTTAACACAAGGTCCTTTCAGTGTACAGGTGTCTCATTTGTTCAAATGGCTAATAGAAAAAATGTGCTTCGAGATTTGAAAAAGCCAACTTCTTTCACTGATTTATTGCATGCAAGATAAATCATCTTTTAGGAGTGTCGTGAGCACAACCTATGTCTTATATTCTTTTAGGATGCTTAAGATTGTTGTGTTTAGGTAACATTTTTCTTCTACTTTCTGTTGGACATAGATTTTAACTCAGAAAATGTGCTTATCAATTTTTCATATTCTAAAACCCAATATTGGCTTTAATAATGCTATTTAAATAGTCTTCCAGAACAGAAGGTATGAGCAAAGAATTTTTGGGTGAACCAATTTTTCACCCATATAAATTAGATATTTTTAGGTATCTCAGACTATGAAAGAATCATGTACATAGGGATCAAACACAGAATTGGGGGGATGATTCCGTAAGATCTTATCTTGCTTGGCTTTTAATATTTTTTTTGTCTTGCTTGCTTCCACTATCTTTCTATTAGATAGGAGGGAGAGAATGAGGAGTGGGAAGAAGATCTTAAAAGTGAAGCAGGGGAGATTAGGGCTTAAGAATGCAAGGGAGGAAGGTGAGTGACTTGATTTTTGTTCAAATGCACGTGAGGACAGTTTTCCATGAAACTTTCCCTTAATGCACGAAAATGTGTCTCCTTACTTCTAAGTCATGTAGTCATAGTTTCTAGATTATCATGAGGCCAAAGAGACACTTTCAAAGTTTTCTCTCTCCTATTTCTCTATCACTTAATCACATTGTCATGAGCTGTTGTATAGTTTTAAGCCTCATTTTGTACTTGTGAAGTTAATTTATCAAATCCAAATGTGAGAGTTTATACTTCTCCACATCTAGTTTCACCTTATTTAATTTGTTCCTAGTTCTTTTTGGATCCTGTGAGCCAATGTGTTAGCTACTTCTCCCTATTTATAATATCTAAAAATTTAACAAAACACTATATACTCAGTCAAATGATTAATGAAACATTTGATAGTCAAGGACAAATCTTTGGGGTTCTCCCCATAGGCCTTCCACCAAGTTGACCTTGACTTATCAATTAACTTAAGGATTAATATAACATTGCCTTTTTCTTGCATGGAGGATGTCCAATTATGCAACCAATCCTGAATCTTCCTAATTATTTTATTATCTCACCTACACATCTTCATTTTGTCCACAAGCACATCATGAAGGACTTTGTCAAATGTTTTGTTGAAATATATAGGGTGTTCCTAGAGTCTGGACACGTAGACAATTGACAGCAATGTGGAGTTATGGCATCAAGTTCACATGAATCTTGAAAAGCACATCAACCTTTGCATCACAAATGATGGAAATTATATTGAAGATGTTATTTGTTAATATTCCAATTAAATAAAAATTTCATTCATTTCATTTCTTAAAAATATGCATTTTTGCCTATGTGTCCAGACTTTAGGAACACCTTGTAGGTAGGCCATATCTATAAAATTCACCTGAATTAGTGACCTTTTCAAGTAAAGGAAATGAGGCTGTGTTATTAATCTGTTCTTAATGCCGTATTGTCTTTTAGTGATTACTTCTTTCCTTTCTAAACACATAAAACACATAATGTGCCATACATTTTTAACAAAAATCAGAGTTAAACACATTAACTTTTGATCTCATCATCTACCATTTTGTTTTAATTTGGGAAGTTTGTACCTCTCCCATTTTCCACGAACATTCAGCAGTCTGTGACAACAGGTCAGCAGTCACACTTATCAGTTCTTTTAGTGCTCTGACATTTCATTTGGACCTAATGACTTGAAGTCACTGAAGTCACTCAAGTGATCCTTACCATTCCTTCACTTATCTTGAGATTCAATTCCCTAGAAAATATTTTTGGTCTAGTCTTCCCTGTTCAAATATCATTTTTCTTGGAAGAGAAATCAAGGAAAATAATATTCAAGTTTTGCCTTCTCACTGTTATGCCTTGTCAACAACACATCTATCCCAAGGAGTATTTTGATATCCCACTTGCCCCCAGTACAGATTTAAGTGAAAACACCATTTGTTGGCCTCAGCATTCTGCAACAGCTTTAGGTCATTCTGTACCTTAGTGTTCCAGACACTACTCAAGGTTTTTTGTATCCTCAGATGCACCCCTTGCTCCTAATTTCACCATATGATTTTAAAAGTTTAAATTGGTCAGTGAATTCCCTGACCAGATATATTAGTCTCTACAGAAACAAACCCTCAACCATCAATTTCTCACTGTGTTTTGTGGGCTTCCCATCTCTTTTAGGGCAACTTTCACTGCAGAATTTAAGCCATAAGATCTTGCTTATCTCTTGTCTAAACCCTTTGGAATTTCCTCACCTGAAGGCTAAGATATGAATCAGACTGTGCTCGACTTTCCTTTCCTTCTCTATCATGAATTCAGTAATGACTGGTTGTTTTTATCTGTGAAATCTGACCTGATGACACTCTTGCCACCCTAAAATACCAATCATATGCCCTTTTATATAACTTCTCCCCAAATTTATTTCCAGTCAATGGCACTGTCCTTCAGGCTGACATTCTTCTAGTCTTACTGTTCTTTGCCAAAGACTGTGATCAATCTGTGTCATTGTCCAACTCCTTTGTAAACCACCATCTTCCTCATTAACATGAAAAAGTCCATTATGAGGTAAACTACACAGTCCATATAGGACAGAACTGTATTTCTGATTGTGGCACCAACCTTTACTCAGTTATAAATTTAGAGTTGTAAGGGATTTGAAAATTCCTCTAGTATAAGGGTTCTTAATTTTTTTTCCCAATCATGGTCCTCACTGGCAGTCTGGTGAAGCCTATGGGCTCCTTTTAAGAATTTTGTTCACTGTATACATTCATAACTGAAGGAAATGTTAAATTTCTGATAGATTTAGTGAATAGAAATATGATTTTGTCATCTAAGTTCACAGACTTTTTAAACTCTATAGAACTTTGGGGGTTCTGTCAACCCCAAGTTAAGAACCCCTGCTCTAGTCCCATTATGCAAATGAGTAGTGAGAATAATTTCCAAAAGTCCATATGAGTTATCAGATGGAGCTGGGATATTATGGGATATATGGAATTGGCATTTATTTTAGCGTTTAATATTCTGGCTCCATGAAGGCTCATCAATTCAGATAATGCAAATCCAACAGAAACTTAAGTCTTTTTTTTAAAGTTTCAATACTCACTGGAAAAAAAGTTGGTGTGTTTATTTTCATTTGATGAGGGGAAAAATAGAAACAGAGTTGTTATGACTTTCCTAAGGTCACAGAGATCCTTATTAACATAATTGGAAACAGAAGCTGGGGGTATCATTCTCAATTAAGCATTTTTTCCAATATGCCTGGTGATTGCCTTAATATCTCAGTCATCTCTGCTTAAAATCATCATCATCATCATCATCATCATCATCATCATCATCATCATCATCGTCATCGTCATCATAATCAATTCATGACTATCCAGGGCAGGTTGGTGGTGTAGTACTAGAGTATGGGTCTCAAATGAGGAAGACCCGAGTTCAAATCCAGCCTAAACATTTACTGTGTGACAATAGGAAAGTCACTTAACCCCTCTTTGCCGCAGTTTTCTCGTCTGTAAAATATGGATCAATAATATTACCTATCTGCCAAGGTTGTCATGAGGGTTTAATGAGATAATAATTGTATTGTTATTATAGTATTATTAGCAATGACCATATCTTTGTCAAATATGATAGCTTATAGGAGAAACTGCCTTAGAGTCCCTGTTAGTAAGGTAATACTTGCACATTATTTTATCATATGTGTATATATATATGTATATATATATATATATATATATATATATATATATATATATATTTTAAATTTGGAAAACAACAACCACAACATGTAAACATGCTTAAAAGCTATTTCCTAGTAGTTATAGCCAATAGGGGCAGGAATTCACATTGGTAAGAAGTAACCTAGTGAGTACTGTTGTACGACTGTGGCATTTTAGGATTTGTCTTCTTACCACTATGACTTGTTATGACTGCTGAGTCTTTTGGCAAGAAATATGTTCATGGATTTAGGAGCTCATCATAAATAAAAGCAAAGAGGTCTACAATCAAGTCTAGGAGTAAAATGCCAAAGTAAGCAAAATCCATAGGTGTTCCTAATGGGGTACAAAATAAAATACAAATGCTAAACAATGTCTCAAAAAGAAAGTTCTAATTTATAGAACTCTAAATGGCTCCCAAATACATCCAAAGCAAACACCCTTATTTTCTTGTCCATTCAGATGTTTTTGATCTTTGCTTTCAATGCATTCTTCCACTATACTTTTCTTCTTTAAAAGATATCTTTGATTCAACTTGGTTTCATAGTGCCCTGAAGTCTGTTGAAAACCAAGGTATAAATTGTCTCTTGTCTTTCTCCAACTAACAGACTGAATACAGCTAACTTAGACCTTTTTAAAGGGAGCCGAACTTTTTTTTTTCTTTACAAAGATCTTTGAAAATGTTTATCTTTCTTGGTGGAGTTGTTTCTGTTATTCCTGTGTCCTAGATGTTCAATGGTGGGTTTTTCCCATGGGGTTTTATAAAGCAACTGTGTTTCTTTAAGAAGGAGCCTCGGAGGAAGAGTGGGAGTAGAAATCAGAGACCGGGAGAGGACTCTCTCAGGAAAGTCATAAATGTTCTCTCTGTTAGGACACATATGACTTGCAGCTCGTTCTTATATTGGTAAGAAAAGCACAGTAGGACTTCATATTACTGCTCCAAACGTTAAGAAATAATCATTTCTGAAATGATAATAATATGAATATAGATTTTTATTTTGATTAATATTTTATGTAAATTGGCATTTGGTGATTAGCGCATGGCAAGTGGAAAGCAGATGCTTGTGGATTGATTGATTGTCATTTGGATAAATGTTAGCCATTATTATTACCTACTGATTTTAGTGGTGCCTTCAGTTACGTAAAGTTAATGGGGAATATTTATAGAGCACTTAAAGGTTTACAGATATTATCTCACTGAATGATAATAATGGCTAACGTTTTTATACCATTTTAAGGTTTACAAAGTGATTAAAAAAGATGAACTCATTTGAGCGTCACAACAATCCTTTGAGGCAGATGGCTGCAGGTATCATCACCCCCATGTTACACATAATGGAATGGAGCTTCAGAGAGGTGAAATGATCCAAGCAAAGTCAGAGTTCTATGGAGTTCTATGTAAAAGGGCTCAGAAATTCTTTAGGAATTCAGGCAAGGGAGAGATCTCAGGAGCAAATTAGAGATTTAGAGCTGGAAGGTACCTTAAAAGTCATTTAGTCCAGCCCCCTCACTTTACAGAAGAGGATCAGAGAGATGTGTTGAATTGCCCAAAGCTACCAAACTAGTAAATGTGAAAGATGAGATTTTATTCCAGGTCCTTTGATGCCAATGCAAATTCCCTTTCAGCTGTGCCAACTCAGTTAGTTAAGAATTGTTAGGCAGAGCCTCAAGGAGAGGTACAATTGGAGTTGGTCTTTGAATGATGAATAGGTTTTAGATACAGAGATAACAGAATTGAAGAGTTAGGGTATGGGAGAAGTTAATATTCCAGGTAAGGAGGATAAAAAGAATAAAGGAACAGAAGCAGAAATAAAAACTCAATAAAAACTTCATGGTGCAGTGGTTAGAGCACTGGAGCTGGAGTCAGCAAGACTTGATTTCAAATCCATCCTCATAAGCTTATTAGGTGTATTATTGTGTAAGAGCTCTCGGTTTCCTCACATGTGAAATGGGGATAATAAGAGCACCTAACTTCTGGAGTTGTTGTGAGATTAATATGAGGTAATATTTGTCAAATGCTTGGAGCACTGCCTGTTTCATAGTAGGTGCTTAATAAGTGGTCATTTCCTTCCTCTAGAACAGATATTCTTAATTTGGGGTCCTAAGTATCTGGATGAATTTCAGCGGTTCCATGAACTTGGATGGGGAAAATATATACATACCCATACATATATACATAGATGTTTTATGCACGTTTGAGTGTATATGTGTGTATTTACATATACAATATTATATGTGTATATACAACAGATATAGTTATTTTCACTGACCTCTAAGTAAAATTTAGCATTTCCTTCATTTATGCATGTAGGCTGTACCAGATTATTCTGCAAATGGATCCATAGACTTCACCAGATTGCCAGAGAGGTCTATGACTTACAGAAAGGAACTTCAGTGTCTAGAATGTTAAGGAGATCAGCCAGACTAGATAAGAGGGTCCAAGTTGGGTAGTAGTGGGAAAATAGAGTGAATGGGAATTATGCGTGCAGATTATAGAAGGCTTCACAAGCCAGGCAGAAAAATTTAGATTTGAAATCATAGAAAATAGAGAGTCTTTGACTTTTTGAACAGAAGAATGTTAAAAAAAAACATAGAGAAAGTAATGTGTAAGGAAGACTTGCTTGGCCCCAGTGTTCAGTAGGAATTGAGAGAGGGAAGCCACAACAGTAATCAGAGAATGAGATCATCCTGGCTAGGTTGGTGATGGGGAGAATGGAGAAGAGAGAGCCATGGCAGAGATATTTTAAGAAAAAATGGACAGAATTGATGGATGAAAGAGGAAAGATGAGTAGAAATTACACTAAGCCTATGTACCTGAAAGTGGGTGGTTGTGACATTTCTTGGAGAAAGTGCTCAGAGGCTGCTATGATTTTAAATTGACACATGCTCCCAGGAACTCAATCTTTTATACATATCGGGATGAAATTTGTTGGCTTTACAGACCTATAAACAAGTGGCATTGCCATGTGGCCCCCAATACAGTTTTTGTATACAGTGTTTTAGACATGCAGTCAAGGAAGGTATCTTTACACATTGCCCATATAGTTTAGTTCTCTGTAGAATGGGGGGGGGGTGGGAAATCCTAGATAACACTACTTGTGTTTCAAAGTTAAAGGCAGAATAATTTGGGACCTTCTCATGAACCTCTTTCCTTTCCATCAATATTCTTCCCATCCATCCTTTCACATATGTGCCACTTTCTAATTAAAATGAGCATCTGACTATATCATTTCAAAATAGCCCACGGTGCTTAGGGGTTCTTGCCCCCAAGAACCTTACAAGCTAGTAGGGAACATTAAGCAGGGACATAATCACAATAATAGGACAATAGAAATTGTGACTTACATCTACAAGGAACTTCAGAGTTTTCAAAGCCCTTTACACAATCATTATCTTATTCTAATACAATATTATTATAAAGATGTCAAGGCAGATATTGCTATCTTCACTTTATAGAAGAGGAAACTGAGGCTGAAAAAAGGTTAATCTTATTGTCCCATATCACATAGATAATTAAATGCCTGAGCCAGGTATCCTGACTCCCCATTCAATGTTTTGTCTACTACACAGGGGCATAAGGGAGCGAACAATGACTGTTCTACTAGTAGAGCAAAGGGTCCACAGAATTTGGGATGAAGAAAAGATTACCTCTGTTTTCAGTGATAGGGAGAAATGTCATTACTACTTGATGTTTGACAAGACCACCCATCGAGGGTACACATTATCCTAATTACTACATGGGGTTCAACAGAAAGAAAAGGCATGATTTCAAACCTAGAAGAGTTAACAATATATATCCAAATAAAGGAAGTTCAGAATGTGAATATGTCACTTGTACCTGAAATATCACCAGCAAACAATTAATGACTCTTAGCAAATGTCTAGTCACACATCAGCAGATGCCCTGATATGTTTGTATCCTGAGGTTGAAAACCAGCCTAAAGCAAAGCTGTGTACATGTCTCTGCTAGTTTAGACACCATTCTGGTTCAATCAACCTCATTATGAATATGTTTCTTACACACTCCCCTCCCCATCAATTCCTTTTAGCCATGAGCAGATACAAACTCAATTCAAGTTCAGTGGTGTGTGTTCATTGTGCCTTGTCTGCATTTTTTCATTCTATTTCATGTTGTTTAGTTAAATCATTGTGGAGCATAAAATAGCGTGTTCTTCCTTGCATCTTTAGACTGCTAAGGAAACTTAGATACATTTCAAAATTTCTAAAAAAAGACCCCATACTATTTAAAATTGTTACATTTTCTACATTGGAGCACTAATGATCATGTTTTATTTTGTTTTAAGCATGGAACAAGAGAAAATATAATAAAATCTGAGTGCTTAATTGATGGGAGAGGATGCAGACTATGGAAATCATTAGGAGGTATCATGGAAAAGACACCAAATTAGGAACTTGCCTAGGAGGTAGCATTGTGACCTTGAACAAATTACTAACCTTAGTCCTCACTTTCCTCATTTGCAAAATGAGGAGGTTCCATTAGATTAGGAGTTCTTCACCTGGGGTTGATGAACTAAGACTTTTTTTCTTCTTTTTGTTAACCATATTTCAATATGTTTCCTCTGTATTCTTATGAATTGTATCTTACAGATTAAAAAAAATAAACAACAAAATACCTCCCTTCTAAGGAGAAACCAATGGCCTTCACTGAACTGACAAAGCACCTCCTCTTCCTCCCCACAAAAAATGTTAAGAGCATTCAGAATACAGGTGCCTTCAGATCTAAAATTCTTTAATTCTTTCTGTTGATTAGAAGTAGTTACATCAGGGCCTTAATAAGGCTCACCTAGGAGATGCTACTCTGTTCCTGAGTACTGGCAATGATGTGTCACCTCACAGGATGCTGACAACTATCGGGAGTGTATAATGCATCTCTGGAAATGTAGGTGTTCAGTAGGTGAGGAATTAAATCTTCATTTCAGTCAAAGGTAAGATGGAAACATTCAGGCATTGTTGGGCCACCGTACAAGGAGTACCGTTAACCTTGGTTTAAGTCTGTAGATAAGGACAATTTTCTTTTAACTTCTGCGTAACCACGCCTACTTTGTCCAGGAGTGTCTTGGAGCTTTCTGGCTCTTACCACAGTTTCACCACTTTAAGGTTTATGATGAATCTTTTGGCAAATTGATGAATAGGTATCTAGAAGTCTGGGCATTGAATTATGGCATGCATTTTGTTTTAGAAAGTGCTTAGTACAGTGCCTTGTACCTTGTGTGTGCTTAATAAAGCCTGGTTGATTTGATTGGCTTTGAAGGAAAAGTGTGAATGCAAAAGAGAAATCAAATGGCAACTATCTAAATGTATACATACATAGAATATTATAATATATACTATACTGTAATATATCACCTGCATGTCGATGCATGTTGGATCCTGTTGCCTTGGAGGGGTAGTGTGAAATGGAGATTGGGACTCTATGTCGTGGTTATATTTTGCCCAGGACCCAGAGGGCTACTACTGTGCAATGAGGGCACGAGTTAGGTATCAGAATACCTGAATTCTACCTCTTGTTCTACCACAGAGAAGTCATGAGTATTTAAGCAAGACACTTGATATTTTTATTCCCCAGTTTTCTTATATTTAAAATAAGAATCATAGGCTCACAAGATTATAGATTTAAGATTAGAAGAGACTTTAGAGGCTATCTATGCCAAAGCCCTGATTTTACCGGTAAGGAAAAAGGGGCCAAAAGAGGGTGAGCAACTTACTCAAGGTCACATAGATGATAAAGCAATCAACAAATGTGTATTTGTATCTGCTGTGTACCAGACACTGTGCTAGATAATAGAAATACAAGTCATCCTTGCTCACAGTAAGTGAGTGGAGAGAGTAGATAGAGTTAATACCATATAAATTATATATGTATATATGCATGTATGCATATACACATGTACATGCAAGTAGTTAAACATGAGATACTTGTGTAGAGAGAGCACTAGTTGTTAAGGGGATGAGAAAAGGCTTCATGCAGAAAACCGTAATTAAGCTTCATCTCTAAAGCACAAAGGGAGTTCAGGAGTCAAAGGTAGAAAGGGGAAGTGCATTCCAGGAAGAGGAATGGCCGGTTAGAAGAGCACAAAAATCAGAGAACTGGGTTTGTGTGCATGTTTGGGAATGTGTAGGTGTGGTTGTTTTATTATATTGTATTCAAATCAATCTTAAACAACTGTATTTCTGCTAGCAGAGGATGACAGAATAGGATAGGATGGGATAGGATAGAGGATGGGATAGAAGATAGGGTAGGGTAGGGTAGGGTAAGCTAGGGTAGGGTAGTGTAAGCTAGGGTAGGGTAGTGTAGGGTAAAAGTGAAACTTCAAGGCGATTCTCAGAAATACCCAATCTGGAGTAACCAGGATAGACTTTGCCTCTCCATCTATCTTCCTGATGTTATTCTTGAAGATTCTATTAAGGTGTTAGTGGGTTGAATATGGTCTATGGTTATGTCCATGTATGGAGAGCGAGAGTGAGAGTGAGAGCGAGAGCGAGAGCGAGAGTGAGAGCGAGAGCGAGAGAGAGAGATAAGAGAGTAGGAAAGTAGAAACCGCTGTGTATGGTAGCTGGTATTCAAGGAGTCCATAGGAGATTTATATCTTGGTAGTCTTTTCAAATCAAGGAGATTTATGGTAAATAGGTTTTGTTGAGGGGTCTTTTTCTGCTGAGATTTTTTTTTTTGCTGGCACATGATTTTATGTTATTGTAAATTAGATTTTCAGTTATATTCTATTCAGTTCTTCCCTCCACACTTCTCCAACCCTCCCTCTTCTGCTCAGGTGCAGAGGAGAAGCAGTTTGAAGACTCCCCGGGGAACCTTGGTTCTTGCAGGATAAGGCAGGTAACAGAAAGACATTATTCCTATTGTCTTCCTTAGAGGCATGGGGCAGCATTGCCAAAGGAGCTGGAAGCCAAAAATCACTCCCTGCTTATTTCTGGGGGACCAGCCTGTAAACCTGCCTATAATTCCTTTAATTCTTCAAAGAGTGTAACATGCCCACTGTACTCTACTATTATAGGTTGTTGACCACCCTGCTCACCCCAAGCCTTAGTCTGAGGTGCACTATATGGAGTTGTAGCTGAAAAATTCTTCACCTTGAGACCAAAATTCTAGTAATGAGCTTTTATGAATTTAAGCTAATTCAGCCCAGACCTTATAATATTGGCTTATATTTTATGACATGTGTAGTAATTCTGCACAGTTCTTTCAGATGTATTGATTCCTTTGGTCCTCACCAAAAAAACTCTGTAATATTGGTAAGACAAGTATTATAACACTGTTTTACATAGAAGGAAACTGAGACCCAGAGAGGTTATTATTTTCTTAACATCCTCTCTTCCTTGGTTACTTTGTCAATGAGGTTGGAACTAGTGCTTAGTACCCCATGATTCTAATTGAGGGATAATTCTAGTAGGCCACCTCAATATTTAAAAACAAAAATCTATGCCCTGGGGGATAGCATATCCTTCCAAGTCAGTAATCAACACCTATACATGCTAAACACTTTATGAAAACCAACATCATGATAATGATGACAATGATGGTGAACATTATTGTGTTTTAGTACTAGTATTTGTCCAGAAATGAAATCTTCTTGGGCATGGACTATATTTTTTTTAATTTTTGTGCCAATTTAAGTATGCACATAGAATGAATCTCCAAGTGTTTTATGCTAAGGCATTGAGTAGAGATTCAAAATACATCCAAGTTGAAACTAATTCCGTTTGAAAGTCTTTTTTAAATTATTAGTTCAATTCAAAAAGTCTTAATTAAATTCCTGGCAATTACTCTTAGAGTTCTGGCATAATACAAATGCAAAAAAGAAGCCCTCGAGTTCTACCATAGTACACACGATTCAATCCAACGAATATTAAACGACAACTAGTGTATAACACATTGGGATTCACATAACAAGAGTCTGCTAAGGATACTGTTTAGGAAACAGAGTCACTGATTTTTCATCTAAAGAGTAAGTGACATCTATTCCATCATCACACTCAGAATTTGCTTTAGCTATTTTTTCCCAAGCTTATTCAACACAAACTATGCAGAGAATTCCTTCAAGCCCTGTACCATCCCATCACTTCGTCTTAAATCTTTCACTTGAACTTGAGCTGGGGACTATTATCAGTATTAGAGGGAAGCCTGAGTTGTGGATAAAAGCAATGGTCCTGTCTAAAAAGCCAAGAGATGAAGAATATATGGAGGTAGTCTCTGCTCTCCCCAACCCCCACAGCAATTCTGCTCTCTGTTGTCTGGTTTAAATGGATATATCAATGTCAAAACTTACTATAGTCTTACACTTTCTTGATATGAAGATAGTCCTCATGTTAAAGACTATATTCACTAAGCCCAAACATTTATAGATCACTTTGTTGATACACACAAATCTCACATAGTCCTATGTCTAGATGTTGTCTAGTGTTGAGATTTTGAGTGGTTTTTCTGTCTTTTGTCACCCTCTCCCTCTCCATTGTCACAACTTCATTGGAAAAGTGCCTTTATCTTATCATAGTTTATTTTCTGTTTGTATCAAAAGAAGATTTTGAATTTGAGAGGGTAGGGGAGGGAATATTTTGATGGTTATTTTCTAAGTTATGAGGGCATTATTAAGTAAGAGAATTGAAAACCTCACACTGACTACAAAACTCAAAGTTAAATATGAAATGTAATGGATGATCCAACATATTCCATTAAAGAACAGCTGCTGATGCCTTCTGGAAAAAAAAATTGGAAGTATGATTTAGAATCTATTTTGGATGCAACGTGTACCTCCTTATATATTTCTGCCTTTTTCTTCATTATTGCTAAAGGGCATCATCTGTTCTTGGTCTTTTTTTTAAGCCATTGGCTTTCAGTAAGGTCACCTACAAAAGTCATCATGTTAGAAGTGAATGTCACATATAGCTTCCTAAGGGAAGCTTGGTAATTGTTATGTTTATAAACTTTCTGAAGTCCTATACTGCTCAGTGATCATCCAAAAGTATAGTTTAATTGAAGTGAATGTTGTCATCCATCGAGAGAAGTGCCATTTAGAGGCATGTAAACAATCCAAAGGAAATTTCATTTTCAAATAAGATTGGTGCCAATCATTATTACACAGACACTGAGATCAGAAATTTTAAAAAGCAAAAAACCATTAAAAATTAAAATAAAAGAATAACAATTTGATTTATTCATTTGCTTCTGCTCCCCCAAAATAAAAAAAAATGTTTTGTTGTTGGTCTTTGTTTTGAGAAGGAATTTTAAAAATACTTTCATTTGAATCCCAGTGTCCAGTGTACATATTAGCAAAAATTTAGGATATTGTGACGCTCTAGGGATGAATTATTATCCTCTTTCATTAAACCCAAACCAAGAGATTTTGAAACCTCTAACTCAATCACCATACTCAACAGTAGAATTGAATTGAAAAGCAAGAAAATTCTGATAAAAACCATGACAAAAAATGGCAGCATTTCAATCAATTCAGTATCTTTAGGGCCAATCAAAAACTGTGAACTTAAAGGTGTCTCTCCTGCCCCAGGTATTTAGAGTACGTCTTCTTTTCTAAAGCTTGTTTTAAGCGGTATATTGGTTCCAGAGCTGAAGCACTTGCTGAGAATAACTCTTAAGTGCTTTTGAGACTATAGGAGGTAACCTCCTTTTACCACTTCTGACTTAGTGCAAGTTCCAACTACTTCTTACTAGATTTAATGAGTTAAAGACTCAATCCTACTCCCCATTCCTTAGTGAATTCTTGCTTGTCATACTCTGTAAGTGTAACCAAGGAAGAATGTGACTACAGAATATGTGTATATCCACTCTTAAAGAACCAAAACCTCAACTATCTGTATCAGCCTCAATTTCCACTTACTAAATTGACACATAGATGATTTTGTAAATCCTTTTCAAGCCAAAAATACAAAAATAACATCTTATGATCCTGTGATCAGGGAAGTTGTAGCTCTTAAATGGGCTTTTCATAGCACTAGGAACACATTACACTATGTAGCAATATTTCTAATGGGTATAGAATTAAGGGCACGTTGAGCTATGTTTTCTTACCTTCAAACACTTTCATAAAGCAAAATCATGTTTAAAATGTCATTAAATGCAATACTATTGAAAAGGAGAAACCAAATATAGGACATCTAATTAGCTACCAGATGATTTTAATTTCTAGACACAACTCATAAAGTTGGTTTGCTAAAAAATAGGAGGCTTGGGGTGTTCTTTGGTACAACAGGCAGCCACATAAATAACATCACAAATTCTTAAATTATGGAAATATTTTGACATGACATCGAGAGTCAAAACTGGGTCTGGTCAGAACTCTGTCATTGACTTGGTGTGTGAAAAGTAATTTAACTTCTCTGAGACTCAATTTACTCACACTTGAAATATAAAGGTAGTACTACACAATCTCTAAGGCCCCTTCCAACTCTAACATTCTTTTATTCTAAGCCAAGGTACAATCTATGTGTATTCCCTTCAACTATCCTTTTACCTTTTTGAATGTTATTTACCTGTCAAAGCTTATCTATTTTATGAAGACTCCCTTGACTAACCCAAACCACTATAATGTTCCTTTTCTCCAAATGTCTACAGAACTTATATTAGGTTCTGCATAACATCATATTTGATTATGTAACAATGGTTATTTTGTTATTTTGTTTATGAATTTTTCTCCAGTTGCTTCATGCATGTATGCCAAACAAAACTGGAAGCTCCCAGGCAGAGATGATATCTTTTCTCTAGACTGTGTCTCCTACAGCATCTAACAGGTGCTCAATAAATCCTTCTTAAACTCCTATCAGAAACAATTTTCCTGAAATACATATGGTCTTTCCAAATATAGGAAAGTTCTTTCAATCCTGGCTGCCTCCCCTGGCTTGCCAAATGCTCAAATATCTGGCAAAACAAACCATTTCAATACTCACTGGGCCTAGAGCAATTATTGAAGGAACAACTGAGCTCCTTAAAATGGAGACATCCATGCTGGGGAATAAATAGTGCATGCAATTGATTGAATGACATTGTAAGTATGTAATTCCATACTATTCCCCAATGGGAGTTAAAACATTACACTTGTACACAGCCCTCAATAACAGACACATCACCATAGAAAATTTCATTGGTCACAGCAAATTGTATCCGTAATTGTATCTGATCAATGGTTAATACAGTTTGGGGAATTTTCTGGTTAGGCAACACATGGTGACTTCAGATAAGATCTTATCTAATATGATAGATGGCCAAAATCCATTTTTTTCAATCCAATCAGATATATTTATATTGTATTCAAAAATTCATCCATGCATTTTTATCTTGACTTTGTTAATATAGTGGGAACAGTTTATTTTTTCATTAATGAAATATAGTTTTGTGACTTTGGAATGTAGTGAGTGCAGAACTCTAAGGATCTGAATTTTTCACTCCCATGATTTTTTTGTAATATCAACAACTCAGTGACTAGCTATGTTCCCATTATGTAATGTGAATATGACAGATTTGAGAAGTTCTAATTTGTGCCTGATGAATGATTGGGATGGAGAGCATCCAAGTATCATAGAAAATCCTACCTTAGCTATCTGATGGATAAAATGCTGACCCTATACTCGGTTGTGGTAATAATATGCTTGATTCTCACAAGCACCTGATCACTGAATGGAGAATGGGGCCTCTTGTGTCTCTTGGGAGTCGTGAAATGGCTACAGATAGAAGAAAACTTCATTTTGCAGAATAGAAAGTTGAGGCTCAGAGCACTATAGATATGTCCCAGTTCAATAACTTGGCGATTGTTTTATGCCTTAAGCCTGTAGACACATCTCTGGTATCAGCTTATAAGCTTGTCTTAAGACCTGGTATCTATAGGGTGTGACTATAAAGTAATCACAAATGTAGTGCTAGTGTCAGATCTGGATCAGAATTCAGATGTCCTGATTTCTATTCAACTAAACTTTCCTTGAAACTATAGACTCCATATCCTTGGAAGCAGCACTTCCTGCCTTCATGTCTGACAAGGTGCCTTAGGTCCCATGAAATCACATCCATTGGAAAAAAATGATCTAGTAGTGCAGGAAGAATCAATAGGGGCATACCAGTTCTATCTCACTGACCATCCCACTCACTCAAGGCTTCCATAAGGGTTTTGTTAGGAGATGAAGAGAGGCTGAATAACTCTTCAGCCCCGCTGGAGGTGGAGAATAAAATTTTGGCTCCCCCTTCCCTCTCCTTCACACTTGACTCAATAGCATAGAGATCAGGCTGAAGTAGAGATAGAATCTGGAATGGTGTCTTGGAGACCCGTATGCAGTGGGGTGTTGTGAGGATAAAATGGAATGAACAGAAATGGAAGTATCTTCACAAATTCAAGGTAATCTAATTAGTATTTGCCAATTCCAGGACATCATTGAAGAGTTCTCTACTCTTGCATGTGGTGAAAATCAAGTACAATGATAAGTCATTATAATGTAGAAAATAGTGATATTTTCAACTATGTATTTCATATGTGATATATGCCTCTATGTGTTTCTTAACTAAGCCTTGTCCCTATGTTAAATAGTTATTTACACTGAAACTCTGGGACCGAAAAATCTTGCCCCTTTCTACCTTCAAATTGCATCCTTGATTTAATAAAGCAGACAATGAAAGGTAGTCATTGCCTTTCCAAGCACAGAGATTTTTGAGTTTTGCTGTAATTGTTCCACAGAACAATCACGGAAGCCTATGGGAGATGGCCTTATATCATGTACACATGGAAACTGAGAGACTGTTTTTTTTTTATTATATTCCAGATACTTAAACACTGCTTCCTAGAAGGAAAGATGTGTCATGGTACCTGGGATCCTTTTCTAGATGAAAACTAAAGCACCTACCTTTGTGCCTTGTTCTGCATGCCTTTCTCTTCAAACAGTTAGCCAGATGAATATTTTCTTGATTAGATTACTAGATGATCAGCGCTCTCTGTCTCTGTCTCTGTCTCTCTGTCTCTGTCTCTCTGTCTCTGTCTCTGTCTCTCTCTCTCTCTCTCTCTCTCTCTCTCTCTCTCTTCCCCCCCCCTACCAAATATCTTCTTGTCTTCTTCCCTTTCTTCCTTACCGCATCTTGAAGAACACACCCATGCATACCCTCACCACACACATACACATAAATATAAAATACCTTCAACCTTCCTTTCACCTTTATGAATGTTATTACCTGTCAAAGCTTTTCTGTTTTATGAAGACTTCTTTGACTTTGTCTCTCTCCCTCTCCCTGTCCCTCTTCTTCTCCCTCTCTCCCTCTCCCTTCTTTTTTTAAACTAAGATTAGATTCCTGGATTAAGGGATTTAGGATTGAAGAGACCTTAGTTCATGCCATAGCTCTGACAATTCCCAAGTTGAATGATTGTAGTCAAGTAATTTTAATTTTCTAATATTTACTCTAAAATGAGTACATTATTGCTCATACTAGATACTTCATAAGGTTATTGTGAAAAAAGATTGTCAAACTTAAAGTACTATAGAAATACACTTTATTATGAATTATTATTACTATGGTACCAAGGTTCAGGATATTAATATTATTGGTTTAACCATTGCCTTGATTGCCAGCCATGCATATGACTCTTCTGAGGTCTTTCAGGATTAATTTTTGATCATCTTTAGATTCAATCTCCTTCATATGGACTCTCTTCACCCTGAAAATTTGCCCCACAATTGCTGTTTGCTTTCCAGACATAATTTATTACTAGGCATGCCTTTGGTGCCCTGTGCTGCATCTAAATAGGAAGCTTTAAAGTGCTTCTTTCCTAGTTAGGGGAATTATCACATGCATTATATCTACAGCTGTGCCTCGGAGTTCAGTGTCTGATCTCCCCTTAGGATCTTCACTGTATGAGATAGGACTGGACTGCAGACAGGAGACTCACTCCCATAAACCACACAACTGGCCTTATCTCTTAACGGGCTACATGATTCATCTGCTCCTATTATGATCCCCTGATTTACTTGATGCAATGAAATATTAAAGCTCTCATCCATCAGTTTTTATCTTCCCAACTAGAAGTCATTAGATCGGTTGGGTAAAGGTGCCTAGTAGCTGGAGTAATAAAAATGATCATTGACATTTAGGCAACACTTGAAGTTTTTCAAAGCACTTTAAATGTATTTTTCCTTAAAATAATGATATAAAGAAGATGCCATAATTACACCCACTTTATAGATGTGGAAAGTGAAGTTCAGAAAGATTGTGAGACTTGCCTAAAGTTTCAAATCTAGTATGTGTGAAGTTGGGAAAAGAACCCAAATCTTCCTCATTTAAACTCCAGCACTCCATCCATTTAGCCTTAATGCCTCTTAAGAGTAAATGTGACATACATGCATCCCCACTGATGAACTGGCAGGGACATATAGGAAAGATGCTAAAGTATATTTAGAAGTTTGGAAGTAAATTTGAGATAAATTGGAGTTTAGTCATCTGAACAAGCCCTTTTGTAATAAAAGATGACTAAACTCAGTGGGAACAAAATATTTAAAATAACCTTATCCTTCTTACTTTTGTGTTCATAAAGTTCACTTGTTTTCATTATTAATGATCATGCATGGATAGAGATCAATGTAGAAGAAGGTCTTCTTCTGAGAAGTGTGATTATCTGATAGATATCTTTCCCCTCTTTTGGGACTTAATTCGGTAATCTATAGATTCTGGCCTACTCACAGTGAGCAGCAAAAGGAAAATAGCAGAAACATGTATGTTGGATATTGGGGTTCTTTGAAATATATCCACATTGGAATATAGGGGAAACAAGCATTGAGATTGAAGTCAGGAGACCCAACCTTGTCAAAAATAAGCAGTATAACCTTGGGAAGTCACTTCACAGTATAATAATTAATAAACATTTATTAAATGTTTACAACATACCAGGCATTTTACTGGGAATGCAAAGAATGGCAAAAGACAGTCCCTTTTTACAAAGAGCTCACAGATTAATGGGGAAGACAACATGCAGACAGTTACATGCAAGCAAGTTATGTATAGGATAAATTAGAGATAAGCATCTCCAAAGATGGCACTAGAATTGAGGAGGAACAAAATGCTTATTGTAGAAGATGGAATTTTAGCTGTGACTTGAAGGAAATCAGGAGATAGAGATGAGGTAAGAGTATTCCAGGCAGAAGAAAAAGCCAGTGAAAACACAGGATCATAGATCTTCAATTGGAAGGCACCCGAGAGGCCTGTCCCTTCTTGAGTCTTGGCTTCCACACATGGATACTGAAAGGGTGCATTGGTTAATATCTGTGTTCTCTCCAAGTACTCACATTCTAAGACCTCTACAAAGAATGTCTTTAAGCCTTAGTTTCGCCATAAGGCATTGGACTAGACAATATCTGATGTCTAAATTGAATTCTAACATTCTAGGATCACAGTATATTTTTGTGACAAGAGACCCTGGATATCCTCTTATCATGTAGCTCATATAAATAGGGAAATGCTTCAGACAGGTGTGCTCATAGTCATATCATGGCAGAAGGAGCTATGTAGGCAACTGTAGAGAGGCTCTAAAACAATTCACAATTTCCATAGTACCACAGGCCTAAACCTTATCTATGAGTTTCCTAGGATCCTTCAGGAAACAGAGGTGAAGATTGTTCCACCCAACTTAGAAAGTAGAGGGTATCCTGAGTATAAGAAAATATGCTGTGGGATCAGGAGTTAAGGTTCATTGGTTGAGCCACTTCAATGCTTTTATGTCCTTCCCTTCAAAGGACTCTTTATAAGGTAATGAGTTTAATATTTTCTACTTCTCCCTCTACAGTAGGATTCTCATGAACCAGAGAGTTTTTGTTTGTTTTGTTTTTAAGATTCTTTTCTATTAATACCTAGGATTCTGGATACACATGCAAATATTTCCTGCCATACTTTGCAAGTTGAATTAAATTATATATTTGTAAAATTACAAGATTAAAAAACCATTTTGTTAGTATAAGGTCATCATATTCTTTTCTTATAGCTTTAAACTCTCTCATCTTCACCTAATTGCAATGAATGTTTTGCCAGTTTTCAATGACTGATTTCATCAGCGAGTAGACAGTATATGTTTTGATAACAATACATGGAAAATATGTTTTATTTGTTTTACTGTGACCTGTATAAGGGACAAAATAACCCTCAAAACAGAGGAATTTTGTTAGGTGCCTTATACCTTCTATCAGCAACTTACTGCCCTAATATTTGAGTGTCGTTGATATTATTTTTGACCCTTCCCTTTAACATATGTTTGTTCACTAGTTCAGAAATCATTCATTAAGCACCTTGTCTACAAACTGATTTAAATGTTTGTTAATTTTCATTACTTTTAGAACAAAGTGGTAGTAGAGAGGTGACAGTCAGGCCACGCAACAAACCAAATAGCTCAAGCATACTCTCCATTTCTGTTGGGACTCAATTAATCAGCTTATCCTCTCTATGATGGCAGTATGGTTTGTGGTGTTTGGGAATGATCCACTGTCAATGCTAGTGACCTACTCTGAGCTCTCCTATCTCAAAGTACAGACATTATCGTCACTGAGATTGATGGCTAAGTGCATGAGACATTTGGGTAGCAGACAACAAAACAGAATCCTTTGTCTATTGACACAAAGCACTTTCCAAACCTAAAAGGGCTCTATTTTTTAAAAATTTATTTATTTAATTTATTTAATATATTTAGTTTTCAGCATTGATTTTCACAAGAGGTTGAATTACAAATTTTCTCCTCATTGCTATCCTCCCACCCACTCCAAGATGGCGTATATTCTGGTTTCCCTGCTCCCCAGTCAGCCTTTCCTTGTGTCACCCCACTTCCATACCATCCCCTTTTCCCTTCCTTTCTTGTAGGGCAAGATAAATTTCTACGCTCCATTGCCTGTGTATCTTATTTTCTAGTTGCATGAAAAACTATCTTCTTTTGTTTTTGAACATCTGTTTTTAAAACTTTGAGTTCCAGATTCTCTCCCCTCTTTCCCTCCCCACCCATCCTCCATAAAAAGGCAAGCAATTCAACATAGGCCACATTCATATCATTATATAAAACCCTTCCACAATACTCATGTTGTGAAAGACTAACTATATTTTGCTCCTTCCTAACCTATCCCCCTTTATTGAATTTTCTCCCTTGACCCTGTCCCTTTTTGAAAGTGTTTGTTTTTGATTGCCTCCACCCCCTATCTGCCCTCCCTTCTATCATCCCCCCTTTTTATCTTCTTCCTCCTTTTTTTCCTGTGGGGTAAGATACCCAGTTGAGTGTGTATGGTATTCCCTCCTCAGGTCAAATCAGATGAGAGCAAGATTCACTCATGCCCCCTCACCTGCCTCCTCTTCCCTCCAAACAGAACTGCTTTTTCTTGCCACTTTTATGCGAGATAATTTACCCCATTCTATTTCTCCATTTCTCCCTCTCTCAATATATTCCTCTGTCATCCCTTAATTTGATTTTAATTTTTTAGATATCATCCCTTCATATTCAACTCGCCCTGTGCCCTCTGTCTATATATATATATATACACACACACACATATATATACATATACATACACAGACATATATATACACATACACATATGCACACACATATATCTATATATGTATATATACATATGTGTGTGTGCATGTGTGTGTATATATATATACACATAGATATGTATATGTGTGTGTGTGTGTATATATATATATATATATACAGACACATATACATATATACATACATATGCTTATTCGTTTCAGCTACAGTAATACTGAGGTCTCATGAATCATACACATCATCTTTCCATATAGGAATGTAAACAAAACAGTTCAACTTTAGTAAGTCCCTTGTGATTTCTTTTTCTTGTTTACCTTTTCATGCTTCTCTTGATTCTTGTATTTGAAAGTCAAATTTTCTATTCAGCTCTGGTCTTTTCACTGTGAAAGCTTGAAAGACCTCTATTTTATTGAAAATCCATATTTTGCCTTGGAGCATTATACTCAGTTTTTCCTGGATAAGTGATTCTTGGTTTTAATCCTAGCTCCATTGACCTGTAGCATATCGTATTCCAATCCCTTCGATCCCTTAATGCAGAAGCTGCTAGATCTTGTGTTATGCTGATTATGTTTCCACAATACTCAAATTGTTTCTTTCTGGCTGCTTGCAATATTTTTTCCTTGATCTGGGAGCTCTGGAATTTGGCGACAATATTCCTAGGAGTTTTCTTTTGGGAATCTATTTGAGGAGGTGATCTGTGGATTTTTTTAATTTCCATTTTACCCTCTGGCTCTAGAATATCAGGGCAGTTCTCCTTAATAATTTCTTGAAAGATGGTATCTAGGATCTTTTTGTGATCATGGCTTTCAGGTAGTCCAATAATTTTTAAATTATCTCTCCTGGATCTATTTTCCAGGTCAGTGGTTTTTCCAATGAGATATTTCACATTGTCTTCCAATTTTCTTTCCTTTGGTTCTGTTTTATAATATCTGATTTCTCATAAAGTCACTAGCTTCCACTTGCTCCAATCTAATTTTTAAGGTAGTATTTTCTTCAGTGGTCTTTTGGACCTCCTTTTCCATTTGGCTAATTCTGCCTTTCAAGGAATTCTTCTTCTCATTAGCTTTCTGGAGCTCTTTTGCCATTTGAGTTAGTGTATTTTTTAAGGTGTTGTTTTCTTCAGTACTTTTTGGGTCTCCTTTAGCAAGTCACTGACTTGTTTTTCACAGTTTTCTCGCACCATTCTCATTTCTTTTCCCAATTTCACTTCTACTTCTCTAACTTGCTTTTCCAAATCCTTTTTGAGCTCTTCCATGGTCTGAGACCAGTTCATGTTTTTCTTGGAGGCTTTTGATGTAGGCTCTTTGACTTTGTTGACTTCTTCTGTCTGTATGTTTTGGTCTTCTTTGTCACCAAAGAAAGATTCCAAAGTCTGAGACTGAATCTGAATCCATTTTCACTGCCTGGCCATGTTCCCAGCCAACTTACTTGACCCTTGAGTTTTTTGTTGGGGTATGACTGCTTGTAGAGTAAACAGTACTTTGTTCCAAGCTTTAGGGGATATGCTGTTGTTTTCAGAGCTATTTCTATACAGCCAGCTCTGCCACATCAGCATTCCACCTTCCCCAAGAACCAAACTGGACCTGACTCAGATCTTAAGCAGGTTCTGCACTCCCACTCTGATCTGCCACTTAATTCTTCCCTCCAGGTGGGCCTGGAGCCAGAAGGAACTGCAGCTGTAGTTCTGTAGCTGCACCACCCCCATCTGCCCCTCCCCCCCCCGTGGCAGTGGCTGAACCAGGAACTCCTTTCACTCCCCACAGCTCTTCCCACAACCTTCTGTGTTGCCTTTGGTGTTTGTGGGTTGAGAAGTCTGGTAACTGCCACAGCTCACTGATTCAGGGTGCTAGGTCCTGTTCTGCCCAGCTCCTGGTCTGATTGGTCCTGCTGCCACCCACACGGGGCTCTGCTCCCCTCTGCTCCCAGCTGTGTGCGCGATAGGCCTTACCCAGAGACCATCCAGGCTGTCCTGGGCTGGAGCCCTGCTTCCCTCTGCTATTTTGTGGGTGCTGCAATTCTATAATTTGTTCAAAGCCATTTTTCATAGGTTTTTGGAGGGACTTGGCAGGGAGCTCACCGAAGTCCCTGCTTTCCAGCCGCCATCTTGGCTCTGCCCCCCCAAGGGGCTCTATAATTGCTAGGTATTATTGTTGGTAGTGGTAGCAATAATTAAGCCCTTGCTATGTGCAGGGCACTGTGAGGGATACAAAGCCAAGTCAAATCAACAAGCATTTATTAAGCACCTATTATGTGTCAAGCACTGGGGTAAGAATATTTTCTTGCACTTACTAGCTGTGTGATCTTGGGCAAGTCACTTAACCCCAATTGCCCTGCCATCCCCCCCCAAAAAAAGTTTAAAAAAGAGTATTTTCTTGTTTTTATGCTTCATACAGTATCATTTACGAGAAGAGACATACATTTGAGCATGACAGCGTGGTGAACAGCAAGTAAAGATAGGTAGAGAAAAATCTTTGTCCCACATAAGAGATAAATCATGTAAGTTAGCAGTCAGGAATGTCATCTTGGAGGATGAACAGATGAAGGCTAGGTTTAATGACTGAATAGTACTTAAAGAGAACACAGGAAGTCAAAAATGCAAAGGCAGATTGGCTGGAAAGTATATGAATGGTGTGTTTTGAGGATAGACTCATGCACTAACCCCAAAACACACCATTCATATGCCCTCCATTCCCCTATACCAGCCTTCTGCTTCAGACGGCTTGTGTAGTGGAATGGGTGAGAAGGATAGAAAAGCAAGGCTAGGAAAATTGTGGAGGCCTTGAATGCTATGCTATGAAGGTTAGACTTTATAATATAGGGAACTGGGAGTCAACAAAATATTTTGAGTAGGGGAATGATGTTAGTAAAGCCATGTTATATAGGAAGATAAATCTGGTAGGGATGTGTAGGGTTGATTTGAGCAGTTATTTTTAATTTTTGTAGTAATTCACTTTAGAGACAGGTTCTAGGTTTGAGTGGCTCATACATAATTCACTGATATTCTATGAGGCTGTTTGTGGGTGCCTCAGAAGCATAATACAGATTGCAATATGGGGAATGCATATGCATTGTAAGGTCTCAATCTCTGATCTCCCTTTATACCTGATATCTATCAGGATGATACTACTGCCCAGGAAGCTTACATCACTTAAATTCTATATCCCAAAGTCAAATTTTTGTCTTAAAGTCACCTCCTCTGCAGTGTGTCAGAATTGTCTCCATTTTTACCATATACCACTTGCTGCTGTTGGGGTTCCAAAGCTCTTCAAGAATAGCTATGTGTCTGTGCTCTTAGTACAATGTGAGGTTTTTTTTTGAGCAGAAGGGCTTGGTGAGGGAGGGCTGAGCATATTGTGAGACACACACTAGGCACTCTATTCATACTTGTTGGTGAATTGGTGATTAGACAACACTTATTCTCGTTAGAAAGCAAACTGTTCCTAATAGACTCTTCCCCCTAATTTTTGACCCGTAAGGTCCTGAAGATAGGAAAACCCATTGCAATGGATATGTTATATGGACTTTAAAAACCATTAGAGTTAAGACTAATATCCAGGGTATTTTTTATGAAAAAAATGACAGACTGGGGCTCATTGGTGCTAAGTTGTAGTTTAGCCCTTGCCAAAAGGCAACAGTGGGATCTTGGGAAGGTATTTTAATTCTCAGGACCTTGGTTTCCTTGTATGGGAATGACTCTTTGAGGTAAGGGATGATTGTTTTGTTCTGTCTTTTAATATCCAGCACCTAGCAAGGAACTTTGGATATTGTAAATACTTAACAGGTGCTTATTAGACCAGATGTTAGGGAATTCTAGCACCTACAATTTTTTAGGGTTCTATGATTCTATGAAATAAAAAATGTTATATTCCATCCTTACTATTATGTAGTTTCAGATATGTCCTTTCCCTGAAAAATTTATTTGATTTCTTAACAGGGTCTATATTAAGCCTTCAAGTCAATTAGGCTAAAATGCAAGATATTTGGTTTGTGTGTACAGTTTTGACTAGTATGTGTATGAAGCAGACCTATAATTAGAATATAGAGTAATTTTTTTTAAAAAATGAGTGCTCCTGAAACTATATTCTTATATTTTCTGTCAGCTGAAATATTTTTGAAGCAATTTTTAAGCCTAAGTAGAGCTCCGTTCTTTGCATTCGTCCTCTAAGGAAAACAAAGCCACCTCCCTACCATATTTTTTTTTATTTTTGAATTAATTGCCCTAATTGGTAGAGAGTGGCCATTTGGGATGTAAAACCACTTTAGTGCCTAACAGGGGAATTTCAGAAAGCTCTACAGATGGAAAGAATGCCAGAAATGCATGATAGATGATCTACTATTCTTTCAACTTCTGTAGGCCAAATAGTTATTGTCTCTTTGCTCCTGTCTGTTGCCTTTAATTTACTGTGTAGAGATAAATTTTGATCCAGGGCAAGTAAAGATATCCAATTTAACCTCCATTTCTGAAGGTACAGAATATATGGCAGGAAAATGCAGATTATTGGGATCACTGATAAATAGTCATGTCATCTTGGGAAGGTATGAGAGATCCATAGAGACTAAGGACCAATTTAAAATTTAATTTTTATCACTTCACAAATGAAGAAGGATAGTAGGGATAGAGGAGAGAGTTCTTCCCTTTCAGAAAAGAATGAGCACCTAAAACAAAAAGAACACAGCCTAAAATAAAGCTTCTCACTGTCGCCTGGGTTACCTCTGATGATTGTGGGTGCAGTGCAGCTTATTAATGTGCAAAGCACAGGACGAGGCATGTGGAGAAGATGAAACAAGCCTTGAGGGCTGTCCCACGTACTGGATAGGTCCCCTTTCAGTATCGTGCAGGAAAATTGTGTAATTGCGCCTGTGATTAAGATGTTCATTTAATGTGCATGACTGGGAACTTAGAAGGAGTAACCCCTTCCTGCCCAAATTCTACCTCAGAGACTATTTCTCATCATTATTGCCATCATCATAAACAGAAAGTATGGACTGAACCCTTAGCGACACATTTTGCTGAGCTGTCTACCAGGATATGCCCAAAGATGAGATTGGTGTCCATCAGAATTGTATCATCAAATATAGTCAACTGTAAAATGCGCTAATAGCTACTGTAGATATAGAGAGCAAACCCAAAGAATGGGGTCAAAAAAACCTTTTTCCTGGATAGTAATTACTTAGCATTCTTTATAATAAAATCTTATTTTTTTGGGTGGGGGGAGTATTGAAGGTTAGGACAGAATACCCTTCCTTCCTTCCTTCCTTCCTTCCTTCCTTCCTTCCTTCCTTCCTCCCTCCCTCCCTCCCTCCCTTCCTTCCTTCTTTCCTTCCTTCCTTCCTTCCTTCCTCCCTCCCTCCCTTCCTTCCTTCCTTCCTTCCTTCCTTATTTCTTTTAAATGGTAGATGTGATATTTCCTTTCATTTTTATACCACAATAATTCCCCCTTAATACACCCCCCCCCCCATTTTCAACTCTTTCTTTTAACAAAGCTAAGAAGGGAAGTGGATACTTCCTTAACAGGACTCAATGACCAACATACCAAGATTGTTCATTTTAATTCATTGTAATTCTATTTTTTAATGTTTATTCCATTTACATTATTGTAGTAATTTTTATATCATTCTTTCACCATGTCCCCACCCATATAAGTTATTCCATTTTTTCCCCTGAATTCATTTAGAATATATTTAATTAAATTCTGTCTTCTTAGAAGAATTAAGAATTACACTGAAACTCAGTCCAACAGGATCACTGAATGACAGAGTTAGAATAGATTGTAGATCTGATCTAGTCCAACCTTCTCAATTTACAGAGGACCAGAGAGGGTAAGTGATTTGCCCATTTAACCCACAAAAAGGTCTAAACATGACATATTTCTCTGCCTTTAAAAATGTTTAATTGAGGATGTCATGGTTTTGACATAGGGCAGCAAAATAAACTTCCACTGTCTGAGTATTTCTTTCCCTTATTAGAACAAAATCCATAAAACAAAGGTCATTTAGAAGCTGAATTGGGAGGACTGGATTGTGTGGAATGAAAGGGATCATGATATCTGGAAGGCAAATGGCCTGAGAGGTTTGGGTAATTTGAATAAGCATCATGCTCATTTGAATTTTGATTATTTTTAGGTTCACTCATCCCTAATCCTAATGCTGCATTACTAACTATTCATTATCTTCTATGTGACTCCTCTTGTTAATGGATTCACGATTGAGACAGGATCAGATTACATATTCATTAAGGATACTTCCAATATTGACGCTGTGTTTATGATAATTCCAGGTTATAGCGATGGGAAAAGGTCTTTAGAAACGACTTTTACCCAATAGGGATGGCTAGAAATGTTATCATGAAGAAAAATGCTACCTTTCATTTTCAAAATGAGTTCCCCCCTCCCCCACCCAGCTCCATGGCATAAACATTTTTCTTTTCCTTTGTTTCTTTTCTGAGGATGCTACATGTTTTCCCACACCAAGCTCTCAGTTTAAATGGAAATTTGACAATTGCGTAACTGGTAGTAGACTGTAATAAGAAGATCATTGCATTAAGAAATGAGAAACCTCCAGTCCTAGAACTGAAACCATTCATATGATTGTGGACCTCAATACCCTCATCTGTAACAGAGATTAGAGTACATGATTTCAAGTCTCTGTGACTCTAAAATTTGGTAATACTATTTGGCTCATAAAGGTCTTGAGGACTTCTTTGCATCCTTCACAGCTCCTGATTTTGGTCCCTAAGCCAAAATGTAGTTGGGTTATTCCATTTGGAACTCAGGTTTTTGGGACTTGCCAAAAGTTTTAGGATTCCAGACTACCCAGCATCAATTAAACCACCTCACATGCTGACACATGGAAAAAATTGAGTAATTCATCTTAACAAAGCATAATAGTTATGTCATCTTAAATAAGTTACCAACTCTGTGCTTCAGTTTCCTCATCTGTACAATGAAAGACTTAAACTAGAGGATTGCTAAAGTCTCTTTAAGCTTAATACTTTGGTGGTAGCATTTGAATAACTAATTCAGGAGATGTTTAAATACCATTCTAATCTGGCACAAAGGGTTAGAACCTCATGGTTGAGGGAAATGAGACTCTGACCCTAATTACAAATGGCCCTCTCGACTGGGAAGCTGACTCTGGTCAGCATTGTTGCCTTCTTTTTGTACCTAACATACCTGATTGTGCAAATGGTAAGAGAAAAAATTAGCACCACCACCACTACACACAGATCCTTAGTATTTATCTTTTCTCTTTAGTGCCTTTTCAATTAAATTGGACTAGTCTGGCTAGTGGAGAGGCCAGTGGATTAGGAGTTTGAAGATCTGGCTTTTAGTCCTGCCATTGACCTTGGCTAAGAGGTTTAAGCTCATTGAGCCTCAGTTTCATCATTTGTCAATTAAGAGCTTGGAGGAGAGGATCTCTAAGGTCCCATCCAACTCTAAAATAACAAGTTGTTCCAGAGGAGCAGGTGCATTATTTGGGTCATCATCTGTTCTCGGTTCGCTGCTCAGTGGTTCATTTCCTCTGCAGGTGCCATTACCAGGCATTGGCCTGCCTATAAAATGCCCCCAGGCAGTGTTTGCCAGTGGTTCTTTGGTAGCATCCCTGGGGGCTTTTCCTGCAGTTCCTTTTTTTGCATACAAAATATACAATCTGTCATGATGGCATTCAAAGGCACCTTGTGAACTCTGGGCTTCTTTTGCTTTCTCCACTGTGCACTTCTTTCCTTGGATCATGAATCTACACATGTGATCAACAGAGATGACAGTCAGTGTGTTTTTGACTCTACTCCGGTAAGACCAAAAATTCCTAAAGACACAGCTGCAGCAGGTGTCTGCTGAAACATTCTCAGTTTTGTATTTAGCTGGAAAATGTGGACTAACGTCTTATAGTCTGAATGTTTCTCTGTGAGTATATGGCAGGGATAAAACAACATGATTACCAGTTAAAAATGCCTAACTACCCAAAACGGCAGCTGTATGGAAGAGGTCTTGCCTGCAAGAAAGTTTGATTTGGGATTTAGTGATGGGGTGTGATGTCATGGGGAGGTTTTCATTCTCCCTTTCATGTCATCGTCACTCTGTGGATGAGCCTGCCAGTGTATACCATTATTCTTTATACCTTTCTCTAGATGTATGTTACTTTAGCATTCTTCCATGATTCCCTCCTTATTCTAGTGACAATGATCTTTATTTGGCATTATAGTAATTTGGCAAATCACTGTTGTGTAAAAAACAAAAGTGGAAATAAAACTAATGGGAGGAAGGAAAGAAAGAAGAAAGGAAGACAGGGAGGGAAGGAAGAGAAGGAAGGAAGGAAGGAAGGAAGGAAGGAAGAAGGGAAGGAGGGAGGGAGGGAGGGAATGAAGGAGGGAGGGAAGGAAGGAAGGAAGGCAAAGAGAAATGGAAAGAAATTTGTTTGCTTAAACTTCGTACCTCCAAAAAGATTTCCAAGGAAGGTCATTTTTAAAAATTAAATATGAAATAATTTCTCCCAGGGAACTATTTTGCCTATTGTATACTTTGCATATGCTACTTCTCCTTAAAACCCTTCCTTAGACCTGTCATGAATCCTTTCTGCACATATTTTTTTTTAAAAAAAGAACTCTGGGTTTGTATTCTAAAGATGCGAATTTGAATCTTGCCTTTACCACTTACTACTTGTGTGGCATTGGACATATCACATACTCTCTCTAGGCTTGTTTTCCTCATCTGTAAAATGAGAAGATTTGTCTGCATGATTTCTAAGGCCCCCTCCAGCTCTGCTCATAATCTCACAATCCCCAGTCCCCTCAATATTGCTAATATTTAGGGAGAGCTCGCCATTATGTAAAACATTAAAATCTACAAATTACTCCATATATTATACATTTAGTTCTCACAACAACTTTGTGAGTTAAGAGCTAGTACCATGCACATATTATGGATAAGGAAGCTAATAATAAAAAAGTTAATTGTCTTCCTGTGGTTACCGTAGCTAATAAGGGTCTGAGCTGGAATTTGAACCCAAACCTTCCTGACTCGAAGTCCTTCATTCTCCATTATACTATATTGCCTATGTATAATACAGAAGACAAATGACTTCAAACCAAATACATTTTTCCCAGTTTTTTTTCCCCCTTGAGTACACTCTGCCTCATAAAAGAGCATGGGGGGAAGAGTAAAATCAAGTCCCTCTTTCCAATTTGGAACTGAGAACAACAGATCTCCTGGGACTAGTTAAGGGAAACTGAGCTTCTGTATATAGGCCAATATTTATCTAGAGATGTCAAAAGGATGAGCTACACTATTCCATAATCTATGGTACAGCAGCAAGGATAATATGTCATGGAGCTAGAACCCATAAAGTTAAATAAAAATGCTTCATTTGAGTCCATTAAACCATTATGTCATGTAACCTTTAAAACAGCCCACGTTATGAACCAGAGGTCCAGGTTTATGGGTTGGGTTATCATGCACTTAGAAGGCAGGATCATACCATTAATAGCTCTGGTCACTGCCAACCTCTTTCTAGTTAGGATTTAGAGAATTTCTGAGTGAAAGAATTGAGAGAATCCATCCCAGGTGGCAAATTGGCCTCTATAACTTCAGGCATGACACAAATCCAGAAAAAATACTCTTAGTCTTGTTCTAAAGCACTAGAGCTAAGCATTCTTAAACAGAAATAACCTGTCAACCTGAGGGAGCTCAAGCAGTCATTGTGGGGAGCAGTAGTTTTAGAGCATCAAGTCTATGTTTATGTGTGACAGGACAAATGGAATTCATGTCTTTGGAGTATCTTTAACCCAAAATTATCCCTTGTTTCTGAGATACCTTGGTGGAACTCCTAATTTTATGTCGTATAAAAATTATGTCTATTTCACTGAATTTTAAGAATTTCTGTTAAGTGAGTGAGTCAAATATGTGTCAGGCATTGTGCTAAGCACTGGAGATACAGAGTAATGGAAAAAAAGATAATATTTTCTCTCATGCAGTGATGCAAATGCGTATCTCACATGCAGTACTTGTTGGAGTTGGGCTACCATCCCTTCCCCTCCCCATTGGCTCTCACTACTCTCTGTGTAGCTGGGTTCAGTGCAAGCTGATTTTTTTGACTTGGGACAAGTCACAGTCTTCCTCTATCTGAGTTTGCTCATCTTTAGGCTGCAGATGTAGCACTGTCCTGCCTGTATTGCATAGTTGCTGTTATGTTCACATGAAATAATATGTATTAAAGTGCAAAACTTGAAAGTCTCATCCAAATGTAAGCTGCAGTCATAACTGATCAATCAAATAGCATTTATTAAGAGCCTAGTCTGTATCAGGTACTGTGTGAGGCTTTTGGGATATAAAAAGAAAAAGGAAACTGTCATAATCTTTATCACTGCCATTGTCATCTTCATTCAGTAGCCATGGCTCCTACTGCTTAATGAACATGTTTTCCTTGCCAAAGCCACTTTGGAAGTGAAGCCCTATTTAGCAGATTGCTCTTAATAAATGATAACTACTACTAGTTCTAAATACCTTCTTTTTTCCTTCCTTCCTTCCTTCCTTCCTTCCTTCCTTCCTTCCTTCCTTCCTTCCTTCCTTCCTTCCTTCCTTCCTTTCTTCATGCCTTCTTTCATTCCCTCTTTCCTTCCTTCCTTCCTTCTTGAGATTCATATTAATTTTAATAAAAATACGTTTGGCTCCACCAGTGGCCAGGGGCAGAGAAGGCCTTGGCAGAGGGCCCCAACACCACTGCCCCATCTGCATAGTATTATCCACATGAGTAAGTTCCCTCCATTGAAATCAACAGGACCGTATGGCAATGTTCAGATCTGAAATTATTTCAAATGGGTTCCTGTGTAGTTACAACTCTGTACTTGCAATCTTTGTGATTTCAATTTGGAAAGTCATTCAAGTGAATAATTTAATGTAGGGCTGTTCCTTCTGTTTTCCCTTCAAGCTCACAAAATTCTAAAAATAATGTGATTATGAGCAAACTTCCAATGTGCATAATAGGACAGTAGGGGGGTTTCAGATCTATTTGCTCCAGTGTAAAAGGCCAGATCAGACTTTAATGTAGTGATTTGGCATGGTGGTTTATTAAGACAAGTTGTAGTTGTTGGGAGCCACCTCTTGCCTTCTAGAGACTTACACAGAATAGAGAAATTTGGTTGTAAAAACACCAGACATAATGATGACTACAGCGCAGCAAAGGTGTTGGTGCTTTCACACACTGGCACATTTAGTTACAATAGGCATACTGACTCTCGTGATGTATATCAGAGAGAGAAGAGAAACATCAAAACCACTCTGGCCAAGGCAGTGGTGTCACAGTGGGTAGATCCTTTGACTGGGAGCCAGGAAGACCCGAAGTCAAACCTGTTCTAGACATTTAACTACTTTGAGCCTCAGTTTCTTCAGTTGTAAGATGGGGATAATAATAGCATATACTTCGTGGGGTTATTGTGAGAATCAGATGAGATAACATATACAAAACACTTTGCAAATCATAATGTCATATAAATGGTAGCTATTATTGTTAACCTTATTATAATCATAGAGATTTAAAGCTAAAAACAAAAACAAAACAAAATAATATTGCAAATAACCTGGGGGCTGTTATCCCTATCATTTTGTAAATAAGGAAATCACACCTAGAGGGAAAGTAATACAATAATTTGCCCAGACTCACATTGCCAGCAAATCCTGAACCAGAAAGCAGATAATGTAACTTTCATTGTTCTGTTATTTATTTTTTCTTTATTTATTGTTTCCAGTTATATGCTTTAATAGCCCTTGAAGCCCAAGAATTAAAAAAAAAAGATTATTTTTATTGTAGTAAATTTCAGGTTTGTAGAAATATAAAAACATTTTTCTATCGAAAATAAATTTCCTAAAATAAGAAAGCAGCATTGAAGTTAATGTGACTTTGAGATGTTCACCAGTCCATTATTCTGAGGTTGCAGGAAGCCGCTTCTCTTGTCTTCCCTACGTAGGGGAAGACAGTTTTCCATGAATTATGATATTATTTACTTAAATTGTAAACTTCATATATGTGCCATAATAGTTCCTGTTCTGTGACTATGACTGAGATTTTTCCTGTTTTGTTGAAGCCCATCTCTTCTTGTTCAGCTATCAGTATAAATGAAAAAGCATTGCTCCCCATGCTCAATGGTCTAGACACCAATTGGGGAAGGTGATCATTAAGCAAAGTGTCATTAGCCAGGCTATAATTTCAGGTTAGCTGTACCGTAAGCTGCGGACAGGCCTCTCTGCAGGCACAGGTTAGTTAGAGGGACGGGTTTCTTTATAGGTCCTTTTTTACATGATGTAGTCGTGTTGCCATTTTGGATAATTTGTTAAAGGCTTATCAAAGGGAGCCAACAGTGGGCCATCTAAGTACCTACATATTGAGGGCATTCAGTGTATGGTAGAAGAATTCTGGACCTGGAGTTGGAGAACCTGGATTCCAATCCTTCCTCTGATGTTTACTACCTGTAAGCGATTTGCACAGAGTCACAAAGCTAAGTGTTTGAGGTAGTGAACATTTAGATCTCAAGTCATCTTGACTCTGGGATAATGTTCTATCTACTGTTATCCAGAGATTATCATGTTCACATTCTTTTGACATAAGGGGACAGTGAGTCTTCTGCCCTTCCTCCTGTTTCAGCAATAGGTGAAATCTTATCTCATTTCTTCTTCTCTCATTTACAGAGGAATGTGAATCACAAGAAATACTATGCTCATTCTAAGTCCAACCTGTCCTATGTTACCTTGGGCAAGTCACTTAACCTTCCAGGGCCTCAGTTTCTTCATAGATGCTCTCTAAGGTCCCTTCCAGTTATGAATCTATGATCCTATGGTCATAAGTCACTTAACTTCCCAGGGCCTCAGTTGTTTCATCTTTAAAATGAAAGGGTTGGAATGCATTATTTTTGAGGTAACATATTTCTAGATTTATGCTACTATAACTTTGTCTCCAGCTGGCCCCATTCAATCTGGAAGCTTTTCTTCTTGCTTGCCTCCTCAGCCCACATAATTTATTTTCTTCACAATAACTTGCCATGAGGTGCTTTTCCAGGAAGCCAGTTCTTTTCTCTCTCTGAGGTTTTCACAAGTTATGCATTATATATGATTCGAATTTCCCCTTTGATGTCTATTATTCTATAATCTTCCCCTTATTAAAATGGCAAGATGTAATAAATCTTGAGTATAAAAAGTTCCCAATAAGTCCTGTCATTAGTAAGTCAAGCATAGACTGACTCCTGCCTTCATAGCCTATTTGTAAGTAGTTTATATACATATATGCATATGATACATATATGTATAAACAAAAAGAAAGAAATACATATGCATACATATATGAATATTAAATGTGTTTTTTTTTAATTCATCACTTCCCGTATCAGACTGTAAGCTCTTTGAGAGCAGGGGACTATTCTGTTCTTTCATCTATTTCTAAGTAACCAGTGCAGACCCAAACACCCAGAGTGAGCCCTGTGCAAAAAATTCTGTAACACATGAATCATTTCCAGCTTTCCTGTTATAGAAGTTTCTATGAAACTGTATGGAGGATGAGGACCTCCTCATCATCCCTTGTCTCTTTTCTTTCCCTTTATTCTCTCCTCCTTTGTCCTAAGCTGTCCTCTGCCTGGGAACTCAATTAGTAAAACCTGTTCTCTGTAGAAGATCAGATATTAGATGTTTACAACTAAGTAAAAACTCAAATCTAAGTTCCCACTCCCAGGGGCATTTGCATTTGCTCATCTCTAAGGGTAGAATAAAGTGTTTTCTCCACTGGTAAATGAACTTAAAGCATCATGGAGTAGGTGAAGCATTTTTGGAACATGAAGAACCCTTCCTTTCTGGGAAATGGGAGAACAATATTGAATAAAATATTGAATTTGGAGCCTGAAGACTGAGCTTTGTATCCTAGCAGTGTTGCATATCGTGTTTGTGATCCTGACCATTCATTTAATCCTTCTGACCTGCTGTTTCTTCATCTGGAAAGTGAAGAGATTGGACTGTGTGTTCACTGAGATCCTTTCCAGTGCTAACCTATGATCCTATGTACACTGTATAGCTCATCATTAATAAGACTGATCTGGGAACATAATGGATACTAAAACACATTTGTTGCTGCTCCACCATATTCCTCCCTGACACACTAGCACCTCCTGGAATAGTGAACACTAGGCAGGTGAACTGCAGGGCTCACATGGGCTGACTCCTCTGAGAACTGCTGTAATCAATACACACACACACACACACACACACGTACACACACATACGCACATACACATATGTATACATCATTGTTGCTGTTGTTGTTATTGTGGTTCAGTTATTTTAGTAATGTTCAATCCTTCATGACCCCATTTGGGGTTTTCTTGGCAAAAATATTGGAGATGTTTGCGATTTCCTTCTAGTGTGGATCCATTTTGTTCGGCAATCAGAGGTTAAGTGATTTCCCCAGGGTCACACAGCTGGGAAGTGTCAGAAGTTGGATTTGAACTCAAATTTTCGTGACTCTAGGCCCAGTCCTCTATCCACTGAGCTACCAGATGCCTCTGTATATGCTACATGTTTTGTGTACGATGTTCATTCCTCATTGTGCAGAAGGTTGCTTGGTTCGCAGTTTCTGATCTGTCTTTGGACTGTCAGGATACAAAGGATTGGAGAGTGAGGAAGGTGTTAAAAAGCTTCCAGCTGTTGACAAACATCAGTTATAGTAGACAGTAATACAATGCAATAATTTTTCATATGGCATCTCTCTTAGCAAAATAGCACAAACAGTTTTCCACATGGTAACAGTCTATGAAGGCAGCAACAAACTATTTGAAACGACAGGGTGTGACAAGCTGTAGGTGGCAGCCATAGGTAGCTCCAGATAAGGGAAATAATCGTTTAAAGGACATGTTTGGAGGCAAGAGGGTTAGGTTCCAGGGAAGGAGGCAGCTTATAGAGGAAGACTGGATTGCTTTATATGAAAGAGAATAAAGGTGTAATAGGTTAAACCAAACAAATGAGCTTGATTTAAATGGAGCTTCAAAAGAGTCCTTAGGTATAAAAACAATGAAGATCCAGTCAGACAGTGAAGAGAGGGAAAATGTGAAAGTCTCCCTGAAAGGTCTATCTGCTTTGTTTCCACCAGTTTCTTTTTGCCCCAGGCCATCCTGTGTACTGGCTGCCAGGAATTTATTATACATCTTTTGCAACCTGCCTCTCCTCTTCACTTTAATTTACAATGGCTCCCTGGTTGCCTTGGGTTAAAATCTCACCTCTGGGTCAGGAATTGGAGACCATCACTCAAGTACCCTATTATCCCCATACCTTTAATAGGCTTCTATACTTTTCGGTGTTCCTCCTCTTTCACAGATGGGACATCATTTGATCGTCCCATTCACCTTGAGAAGACAATTAGTGTATTACAATCTTCTGATGACAAAGAAATTGAACCACTACAAAGTTAAATGTCTTGGCCAAGATCATGCTCCTAGTTTGTGAGTCAGCTAGGAGTTGAATTCAAGAGTCCTGTTGCTAATCTGATGTTCTTTTCTTTAACTATCAAAACTCATCTCTCAGGATACCTTGCTCTCAAACAGGTTCCCCTACCTGAAACGCCTTCCTATCTCCTTTGACCCAGTTCATCTGAGTATCTCTGCTTCTAAGACCACCTGTAAGACCTATCTCTAAGGAATCTTTTAGATGAATGTCTCTGCCTACTGATTGTTGTCTAACTTTCTAGGCCTAAGCATTTACACTGATATGCGTTTTCTTATCTGTCCTGACTCTAAATCACTGTTTCTTTCTGGCTTTAAACCAGAGGTTCACAAACATTTTGGTCTCAGGACTATTTTAGAGTCTTAAAACTTATTGGGGATCACCCCCCCCACCAAAGACTTTTATTCATGTGGGTTATATCTATCAATACTTAGCCCATTAGAAATTATATTGTCTTAGAATAATTATGAAAAAAATTGATCTTATGGATTTTCTGAATGATTCTTCAGGACTTTTGGGGTTTTCCAGAACATACTTTAAGAACTGCTACTTTAGACAATAAACTTTCTTAAGGAGAGACTGTATTTTCTTTTTTAATTAAGATTTTTTATTTTTAGTTTACAACATTCAGTTCCACATGATTTCGAGTTCCAGATTTTCTTCCTCCCCCTCCCCGCCTCCCTCCCCAAGACGGCATGGAATCCGATATATCTTCTACATATAACTTCGCATTGAACTTATTTATGCAATAGTCAAGTTGTAAAGAAGAATTATGACCAATGGAATGAATCATGAGAAAAAAGAAACAAAACCAAAAAAAAAAAACAATAACAAAAGAGGAGGAAAAAAACAAAAGAAGGAAAAGAGGAGAGCAAATAGTTTGCCTCAATCTGCTTTCGGACTCCATAGTTCTTTCTCTGGATGGAGATGGCTCTCTCCATCTTGAGTCCTTTGGAGTTGTCTTTAAACCTTGTATTGTTGAGAAGAGCCAAGTCTATCAAGGTTAGTCATCACAGAATCAATATATCTGTGGTTATGTGTACTGTTCTCCTGGTTCTGCTCCACTCACTCAGCATTATATCATGTAGGTTTTTCCAGGTTATTATGAAGTCCTTATAGCATAATAGTATTCCATTACATTCATATACCACAACTTGTTCAGCCATTCCCCAATTGATGGACATTCCCTTAATTTCCAATTCTTTGTTACCACAAAAAGAGCCGCTATAAATATTTTTGTACATACGGGTCCCTTTCCCATTTGTATGATCTCTTTGCGATACAGCCCTAGAATTGGTATAGCTAGGTCAAAGGGTATGCCCATTTTTATAGCCCTTTGGGCATAGTTCCAAATTGCTCTCCAGAATGGCTGGATCAGTTTACAACTCCACCAGCAATGTAATAGTGTTCCAATTTAGGCACATCCTCTCCAGCATTTATCGTTTTCCTGTTTTGTCATTTTAGCCAATCTGACAGGAGAGATGTGGTACCTAAGAGTTGTTTTGATTTGCATTTCTCTAATCAATAGTGATTTAGAGCATTTTTTCATATGACTATAGATATCTTTAATTTCTTCCTCTGAAAAACTGCCTGTTCATATCCTTTGACCATTTATCAGTTGGGGAATGATTTGTATTCCTATAAATTTGGCTCAGCTCCCTGTATATTTTATAGATGGGGCCTTTATCAGAGACACTGTTTGTAAGGATTTTCTCCCAATTTTCTGCTTCCCTCCTAATCTTTGTTGTATTAGCTTTTTTATACAAAAACTTTTCAATTTAACATAGTCAAAATTATCCATTTTGCATTTTGTAATGCTCTCTATCTCTTGTTGTGTCATGAATTCTTGCCTTTCCCATAAATCTGATAGGTAAACTATGCCTTGCTCTCCCAAATTGCTTGTAGCATCAGCCTTTATTCCTAAATCCTAACCCATTTTGATTTTATTTTGGTATACAATGTAAGATATTGGTCTATGCCCAGTTTCTGCCCTACCATTTTCCAATTTTCCCAGAAGTTTTTGTGAAATAGTGAATTCTTAGCCCAGAAGCTGGATTCTTTGGGTTTATCAAAGAGTAGATTGCTATAGTCGTTGACTGCTGTGTCTTGTGTATCTACCCTATTCCAGTGATCCACCACTCTGTTTCTCAGCCAGTACAAAGTAGTTTTGATAACTGCTACTTTATAGTACAGTTTAATATCTGGTATGGCTAGGCCACCTTCCCTAGCATTTCTTTTCATTAATTCCCTAGATATTCTGGACCTCTTGTTCTTCCAGATAAATTTTGTTATTTCTTTTATCCAGTTCTATATTTTCTACTCCTTGTCTGACCTTTCCCTTCTACCCTTCTAAATCTCACTTCCTCTGTGTACAACCCTATTGAAAATGGAGTCATCTTGGAAATCATTATTGAGTATACAAATGAAAAATGAGTGTCATAAGGACTTTGTAAATGGATTAATACAAGAAAATATCTAGTCCCTAGAAATATCTAAAAATTTGTCAGCATATTTAGGTGAGGAAACTGGTAAATGGCAGGGGCTGCATCAGAAGTGCATATAGTGCTGTATGTTTGATCAGAAAGTGACATTAGAAATCATTTAATAGGTATCCTTCCTTTTGCCAATAAGTAAACTGAAACCACAAGGTGAAGTTATTTACTCCAAGGCACACAGTAAAATAAATGTCAAAGTCAGAATTTTAACCCATGATAAAGTGTTCTTGGGTCAAGTCTCTATCTAGAAGAGCACATTGAAGAAAACCTAAAGGGGGAAAATTGGGGCACAAGTGGAATGAAAATGTGAGGCACGATCATAAAATCAAAAACGATCTTCAATATAATTTAATTGAATTTTGGCCTTGGGTGCTAATAAATCAGTTTTACTGATTTAACTGGTGCTGGGGAAAAGTGTGACTACATGTTTTCACAATAACAGATAAAAATGCTTTCAAGTTCATGATGGAGGCTGTGGGTGTGTTGTTTCAGAGGTAATAGATTTCACCTGTGGGAAAACAAATGCAAAAATAAGAAATCTCTCTTTGAGGATGTTGGACATGAGGAATTCTCTCTGTCTCTGTCTCTTTCTATCTCTCTCTCCCTCCCTCCCTCTCCCCCTCCCCCTCCTTTTTCTTTCTCTCTCTCCCACTTTCTCCCTCTCTTCCCCTTTCTCCCCTCTCCCCTTCTCTCTCTCCCTCACTCTTCCTCTCTCTTGCCCCCTCTCACCCCCTCTTGCCCCCTCTGACCCTCTCTCGCCCTCTTTTGCCCTCTCTCTCCCTCTCTCTACCCCTCTCTTCCAGCCTCTCTCTCCCTCTCCTTTTTCTCTCTCTCTCCCTCCTCTGTTTTCTTTGTTAAGGCGTCATGAACTTTCATACCTCATTACTATTGGATTCCTGTGACTTTAAATTCATGACTTGTAAGTATGCCGTGAGTGTAGTGGGAGGCAGCTACCTGGGTGGCTCATTGGAGAGAGTGCTGAGCCAGGAGTCAGGAAGACTAGAGTTCAAAAGTGGCCTCAGACACTTAGAAGCTGTGTGACCCTGGGGAAATCACCACTTCTTTTTGCCTTAATTCACTGGAGAAGGAAATGGCAAACTACTCCAGTATCTTTTCCAAGAAAACCCCATGGACAGCACTGGCTTGATATGGTCCACTTGGTCCATATGGTCCACCAAGAGTTAGACACAACCAAATGACAACTACAAAGCATAGTTCTACAGAAACGCCTGTTATTACAGGATTTTGTTTGTTTGTTTGCTTGCTTGCTTCTTCATTTGTCTAAATTTCTGAGAGCAGAATGCTATTTTTTTTTCACTGTATAAGCTGGAAGCCTCTGTGGATTAAGATAAGCTCTTAGAAAGTCAGTTTGGATGCCACCCTGTAAGTGCAAGACTAACAATGTTTCAACACTTTGAGGGCTTCTGTCTCATTTGCTTTGTGTAAGATTCCAGGAAGGAAATGATCCATATTCATATCATCTAATCCTGGACATGGGCACTCAACATTTATCTTCAACATTAAAACTGCTAACCATGTGAGTTAATGACCCTCAGATCTTTTTTATTTGTTTAATTTTTAATTTCCTTTTATTAGAGGTGCTGGATTTTCTCAATGGAAAATAAAATGGTATCAGGATGTTGTAACTTATCATGAGATCTGTGCCTGTGGTGAATGGCTGAACATGTTTACTGAGAGAATAATTGGAGGGAACTCTTGACTGACTTTGCTTCCTGGGCTAACCAGGGTTGAAATTTCTTTGGTTTTTGGAGGGTTTTTGGAATCAGACTGTGTTCAGGTTATTTTTTTTCTTGAAATGGCTTTGGGTTTTGAAAACTCAGAACAATATATTCATATCCCATGGACCATCAGCTTTATGGTAAACTTTCATTATAGTAGAAAGGAGTCGTTTGCATTTGCAGTGATTCAGGCACTTGTTTCCCCAACTCTGATTTACTTGCAATGATGTGGTTTAGTGGTGTTTGAACATGGAACAGTTTCTTCCTTCCCTGCCAACACTTGGCTCATAATGTTGGAGTTTCTACTTCAGGATATGGGTCCATAGTTATAGAAAATGGCTCTCATCCAGAGGAGCTCATGATCTCCTGGATGGAGTAAGCTTTCCCAGGATAACAATTGCTATTCATTTCTCATTCTCTCTCTCTCTCTCCCTCTCCCTCTCTCCCTCCCTCTCCTATCCCTCTCCCTCTCTCCCTCTCTTTCCCTTTCTCCCTTTCCCTCTCCCTCTCCCTCTCCCTCTCTCTCAGCAGTGCCATGAAAAGATCGTAAACTCACGAAAAATAAAGCCACTATTATAACTTTTTAAAATTATTTGCTAGTAATGTATTTAAGAATGGCATTATATTATTAATCAGCTAAAGGGTAATGATCTAATATAGTGGTGTCAAATACAAATAGGGGCCACTACAACATGCATAAGGATCCCTGTGAGCCACATATTGACTTTAAAAACCATATATTAAAACTATCTATATTTATTGTATTTTTATTTTGTTAAATATTTCCCAATTACATTTTAATCTACTTTGGCCTTCACTCAGGAATGAGTTGTGTGTTCACCACATCTGCTCTGAAAGATTGTAACTAATAAGGAGTCCTTGAACTTAGATTTGTAGCTAGCTCTCACGACATCCTTGTTGCATGACTGTGTAAGCATTCAAACCTATCTGTTCCCAAGATTGTTAATTAATAATGGGGACTATGGAACCTCATCAGATCTAATAGCAAGATGATATGTGACTTCTGGAGAAAGATATGACTTGAGTGAAAAATTAGGGGTCATAACCCATTCTTGAGATACATTTGCTGATGTTGAGCTTTGACTTGCCTCTTTGCAGTTCTCACTCATCCCTTTGCTACGTATCTAATTCCTCCTTCACAAGGAAGCCCTTCAAATAAATCAACTATTATACCCCCCCCCCACCTGGAGCCGTTGCTTCTCAAATTTGTTATTCTCAGTTCTTTCAACTGATTAGCATATGGCATATACAAAAGGAACTGCACCAATAATTATTGTTGTCTTATTTATTTGGATACTCTCCATTTTATTAGTTTTTCTAACTGTAGTATCCAGAATTAAATAAAATTCTGCAAATACAGTCTAACCAGGATAGAGTTTGATGGATTTCTAACCATCTTATTCCTACAAGGAATATAATAAAAGGAAGAAAGGAGGGAAATAAGGAAAAAGGAAGGGAGAAAGGAAAAGAACATTGTTCTTCAGGATTCTTTAGTTTCCTTTTTTCTTTATTTTTTTCTTTTCTCTTATTGATTCCCCGGCATTCTGAGAAGATATCTAACAGAAAAAAAATGGCTCTCTCTATAGCTACAAGTGAATTTGTGCCTATGTCATGTTATTATAGAATCATAGAAAGCTGGCCACGAGGTTTCCTAGAGACCATGAAGTCCACCCTTATTCCCACCTCTCATTTTGTAGAGAAAGAAGCTGAAGCCTAGAGAAATTAAGGAATTTGTTTAGGCTCAAGGGCCTCTAGTACTATGCAAAATTAATTGGTTAAACTACATGGAAATCATAAGTCAATCAATAAGCATTTATCTATCTATCTATCTATCTATTCATTTGTTTGTTTATTTATTTATTGCTTTTTGGCAAGGCAATTGGGGTTAAGTGACTTGCCCAAGGTCACACAGCTAGTACATGTGTCAAGTGTCTGAGGCCAGATTTGAACTCAGGTCTTCCTGACTCCAGGGCCGGTGCTCTACTCACTGTGCCACCTAGCTGCCCCAGTAAGCATTTATTAAGTGCCTACTCTATACCAGGGAAGAAGCAGGGTGATGCAGTGGATAGAGAGGTAGCTTTGGAATGAGCAAGACACAGATTCAATTTCAGTCTCTGACTGTCTGACCCTGGGTGAGTTATTAGTCTCTCAAGAATCCAGTCAGCTCTCTAAAACTGTAAATTGCAGAACAGGTAAATATATGTACATGTATGTGTATATGACTATTCCATGGACTTCAATGGTCAAAGGATTCATCTCTAAGAGGTCTCTCTTTTCTTGTCATGAATATTTCTATCCTTTCCTAGACTGGTCCTCAGAAAACAGATGCAGTCTGTGAAATGGGGATAATAACCTGTGGTACCTACATCAAAGGGTTGTTGTGAGCATATGTTATATAATGCATGTAAATTATTTTTTAAATGTTAAAACATTAGATAAATTTCGATTATTCTTGTGTTGTCTTAATCTCCTCAAGAATATATCAGTCTTCTCATGGATTTCATATAGAAACAATCCTGGTACAAATCATTATCTTCCTATTATTCTTTTATATTAAGTTTTCTACAGACTACCATACAGATGTAGCTACTCCTTGTATTTAAATAAAAAAATTAAGATACCAGTTTATAATCCATTGGCTCACTGAAAGTATCCTTGGTGGAACTCCAGTAACAGTCAGGATGACAGTGACAACACCTATCGAATTCCAACATGATTTTTAACTTCTCTGATAAGTCTCTATAGTTTTGAAAGTTTCTTATTCTCCCTAACATGGAGATCTTGAGTATTTATTATGGCAACATTTGTCCTTAAATATTTATAAAGCAATACAATGCCCAAGTGATTGTAGGCAACAGTTCAGTCTGTGTTAATGGTCTAATTTTAATACAATTTATTTTTGACTTTTGCAGGATATTTTGAGGTCTGTATTTGTAGTGTGAGAATTTGTTCGTCAATCCATGAAAGATATTGAACTTCTGATATGTAATTCTAGATATCAGATCATATCTTAATAGGTAATAAAAAGTGCTATATTTTGTGACCTATAGAGATATGCTACACATTTTCCTGCAATTTTCCTGCATACTATAATTATTATTACCATTATGACTAGAACTAGGACTAGGACTACTACTACCACTAATACTATTACTACTAATATTACCACTACCACTATTCCATTATTACCGTGCCACTACTACTACTACTACTATGACTACTACTACTGCTACTGCTACTGCTACAACTACAGCTACTACTACTACTACAGTGATGACAATGACAATGTTAACAATTACAACTACTCTATTATAGGATTGGAAGGGACAGATGTTTTATATCACCTCCTACTTAGAGAAATCTTGGCACAGAAGTGGTAAAATGACTTGTTCAATTGGGTGCTGAGGGGTACTTATGTGTGCCAAAAATTGTTGGCTTAGGATGTTCCCTCTCTGATTCAGATACCATTTTTTACAGACCCATTTTGGTAGAATGAAACATTACAGTAGAACACAGTCAATCAGGTATTTTTAGTCTTCATTGGTTTTTTAGAGCAGAGTCCCATCCGCACCTCCTACACAAACAAACCACTAGACTGACAATACTACTCAGCAAAGAATAAAAAAAAAAGTCCATGTATCATTAAGATAATTGTTATTGATTAGTCTCTTTGTAATTTTCTGCTTTTTGTTTTCAGATGTTGGTTATAAATCACACCCACTACAGGAGCTGGGGCTGTGTTTGTGTCTATTATATTGTCCTGATAAGGCTGGGCAGTGTTTTTCACCTTCCTGATGGGAGTTATTGAGATTGATTGAAGCGCTATGCTTGTCCTATCCAAGACACTGTGTAATTAATGTTTCATTATGTTAATACATGCAAATTTGAGAGTCTGTGTTTGATTGGGAAGCAGAGAACAAAAAGGATTAAAGAGTTCACTCCAAAGTACAAATTAATTTATTGCATTGCTAACTGGCCTCTGAGGAATGGAGTAGCTGGCTTAGGAAATAAAAATGAAAAGAGGAAAATTGGTAAGAGAAACTCCACAGATAGCTCTCTCCCTCTCTGATGGTTTGACTAGACAGAGACCACAAAAGCACTTTCTAGGCTTTGTTGAGTTTGTGTTTTTTTGTTCAGCACTTGCTACTTTAGTTATTATGGAGGGTTTGGGGTTTATTAATTCTAAGATATTGGTGAAAGTCTTTGTAATATACTACAAAGGAGGCTGGTTCCAGAGTTGGCTGGCCAGTCAGGTTTAAATTCTAGAACTGAATCATCCTAGCTGTATAGCCTGGTCAAGTCACTTTAATGTCTTTCAGCCTCAGTTTCCTCATTTGTACAAAGAAGATTGGATAGCCTATTCTACCCATATCACTAAGAATATTAGGCACAATAAATAAAGTTTGAATAATCATTATTAAAATGTTTTCTCTGTATGAGAATAATTCTGAGAATATAATGCTTTATATTAGTGGCCAGTCTTTCTCCAGAACACTTCCCTTGTATCCTTGCTATGCATCATTCAAATTCTTCATTTAGTGTGATTCAGTCCTTCAGGCCCAAGATTTTATCCCATTAAAAAGCAAATGACAGGTAGATTAGATTATTGGATAGATAGCAGGCCCCTGTGTCAAGAAGGCTGATTTCAGTCTTATCATCTAAAACTTTCAGTTTATCATCTAAAACTAAGTTACGCTATATTTCCTTATTGGTCTTTCTTCATTGGAAGTTCCCTATTCCAATTCAATCATGGGGTGAGATGACTCTCCCCCTCTACCTCTCTTAAGGGAAGGGGTTGTTAAATTTTATCAGTTATTAATTTCAAAAGTTGTCAATAACACCAAGTTATCTTAGAACTGTTTTTGATAGTGAGGGAAGGAGAGTGAAAACCTTAGAGTATGGGTCACTTCAAAGTAACAGGTTATAGGCAGACAACAGAAACAAGCTTTATGCAAGGAAAGTTTGAGAGGAAGGGAAGAGTACTAAAAGAAGAAAGGAGAGGAATAATTATTTATTAAGAGCACACATAGTGACTATAGGCCAGGCACTCTACAAATATCACTTCATTTGATCCTCACAACAACCTAGTGAATTAATTACAATTGAGGAAGCGGAAGTAACATAGATAAAATGACTTGTCTAGCATCACACAGCAAGTAAATGTCTGAGATGAGATATGAAGAAATAAAGGGGTATTCCATGTAAACTTTGCCTACTAAATGACTATACTTAGAGTCAGCACTATGAGATTGTCTTAAATGAGGTATCAGAGCAATATACATTTTGAGTTGGAAGGGATCTTAGTACAGCATCTAGTGTAACATGCCTCATTTTACTGATGCGGAAATCAAGATTCTGAAGTACCTTACATGCTGGGCTAAAATTTTGTCCTATATGTAAATGATCATCCTCCCATTTCAGAGCGGAAGACCAATGCAAAGTAACCCAGATAACCAGAGCTAGGACTGGAATTGTGCTCTCTTATCCCTCCGCCATAGCCAAGAGACGTTGATCATGCTTGCAATGAAGTAAAAATCTTCAGAATTATATAAATATGTGTTTGTCTAGGGGAACCAACTGAGTAAATGCCAGAGAAGAAATCCATGGCATTGAAAGTTCCAAATAGTGTATTCAATTCAAGTAAACATGCGCTTATTAAGAACTTGCTATGTGTAAGGTATTGAGCAAGATCTGACCATAGTTATAAACTATTTTAAATATTCTACTTGTACCCTAAGAGTGTTGATGTGAAAAACTGACAAAATATAGACAAAAATCAGTGCATTAAAATCATATTCATATAAGGCTCTTCACCATCTCTCACCTTTCTACCTTTATCTGACACTGTTCATCAAACCTTCAATCCAAATGGACTTCTAGTTGTTCTTCGATGTTGTCTTCCACTCATATACCTCTGAAATTTTTCATATACAGTCTTTTATTTCTACAATTTCATTCCTTCTATTCCTGTTGAAATTATCTTCTTTCAAATCCTAAATATCCCTTGCCTTCAGCAGATTTTTTATGAGATTATACGATCAGAAGTAAAGAGCTATAAGAGATCTTAGAGGCAATCTAGGCCAATTTTCTCTTTCGTACAAATAAGAAAACTGAGGTCCAGAGGGGTTGTGCCATGCCCCAAAATCACACAAATATTGACAGAGGCAGGATTTAAACTCAGATCCTTTCACTACAGAGCTAATGCCTTTTCTGCTTCCTTGAGGGCATAGACCTTTGGGTTGTCTTTGTATTCCCAGAATCTACCACAGTGTTAGATACTTTCCCAGAATATTCCCAGTGTTTGACACTTTCTTCCTCCTTGAATTGAATACCTTGCATTCATGCATACAGTATAAACAAGCAAAAGAAAACAAAGCAACACACACACACACAACCAAGCCTCAACACAAAAATAATAAAATGTATAATGTACATCGGGCAGGTAGGCGGTGCAGTGGACAGAGCAAGAGGCCTGAACTCTGGAAGACCTAAGTTCAAATCGAGGTTCATACAATTACTAGCTGTGTAACTATGGGCAAGTCGCTAATTCTGTTTTCCTGTTTCCTCCTCCATAAAAATACTGGAGAAGGAAACAGCAAACCACTCCAGCATCTTTCCAAGAAAACCCCAATAGGGTCATGAAGAGTCAGACACAACTAAAATGACTGAACAACAGCAAACAACAAATAACATTAGCAAATTAGTGAAAAGAATAATATAAGAATGATCAGGAGACCTGGGTTCTCATCCCAGTTCTGCTACTTACTAGTTATGTGAAATTGGACAACTTTACCTCTGGTCTTCAATTTATTTAATCACCTATATGAAAAAGAGATACTAACCATATCTCCCTCATTTATTTCATAGGCTTGGCACAAGGATTAAATATGATAAAAAAAAAAGAAAAGCACTTTAACAATTAAAAAGTGCTCTTGAAATGTGTTATCAGAAGAGAGCTATCATGAGTTATTTATAAACCTCAATGTAGGAGAATTAGGAATTGAGGGCCAGATAGTGCTATTCTCACATGATCAATAAGACTTCCAACAATATGTCCAGCTCCGGATGCAGCTAGCATTTGCTTATAAACCTTATGCACATGTCACAATACGTAAACCCAATAGATGAGGGAGAGTGGTTAACTTCATTGGAGTGAGTTTGACCTTCCATCATTCAGTCTTTACCATTTATTCCAACTCTGGCTTTGATTATTTTTATACAGTGGCTTATCTTCTAATGTACACCTATTATTAAGAAGGAGGGGGGGGAAAGATTGATTGGAGATTAGTTATTCATGTTTGATTGCATAAAAAGATAGCAACTGATGTAAATTTTTAGATGAAACCATTTAAAGTTGCATTAAACACCCACAATCAGTTCTGCTTCCTTCAATATCCAGCTCCCACAAATAATAGGTTTACCAACAAATTATGAAATAAAAAGAAGAATCCGTCTCTCTATTCTGATGCATTCCATTAAATCTCTCTAATTTGCAGGTATAGAATTGAGAGATGACTATGAGTATAATGATTTGAGGACCTACAAGGATGATCACAATGGCAGTAGAGAATAGATGAGGAAGCAGCTGGATTCATATTTTCCATTGCAGTGACTATTGAATCAAAAGGTGGTAATGAGGAAGGGAAGGGATCGGAAAAACCAGTAGGACAAAGTACTAGGGGGATGCTACTGAAGTATTCTTCTTGCTAGTTCCTGGATAGACAGACATTACAAACCCAGTTGGACTTCTTGCTCTTGGCCAAATATTTCAACTAACGGATCTGCATACATTTCAGCCTTAAAGATAGTAGGATGAGACTCAGAGTCCTCCATGAAATTGTAACCACTTTCATTCAATTTCCCCTCCCCTTTTGAAATTATTTAAATGAATTACAGCCTTTTATAATTCCTGGACAAGCCATGGAACCTGGAAAGGGGTGGAGTATATTGGGGATCCTTGAACAGTTTGGCTTTTGCTCCCTTTGATTAATTCAGTGTATTTCATTGAGTCTTACTAGGTGCTAAGCCCCAGGCCCAAACCCCTATTAGGTGCTAAATCTATATGGGTGTGGATTGGTAACTAAGGTGGGGCCCAAGGTGGGGCTAACTAAGGGAAGCCTGATTAGATCTTTGCTCCTAAGTTTGCCCCAAGCCCCTAATTACTAGGTGGTAAGCCTATGTGGGTGTGAAGTTTCCAGGGTCCTAAGGGGAAGTGCTAACTCCAGAGCCGATCATAGCAGCCTAAGTTCTGGTCATTCAGATGACGTTCAATGACGTCTGAAATAGTATAAGAAGAGAAGACAAAGCTATTTGCTCAGGGCTCTCACTCTTGGTGGCTCGCTGATGTGGAGACTCCAGGCATCTGTAGTTAAGAGCCCTCCAGCTTGCCCGGATGTCCACACTTGGTTTTCTTGGTAACTATGAATTGTATTTGGTCTGTTTGTAATTTGTTTGTATTTGCTCTGAAGTTCAGGGTGCTGGCTTTTTCCCCTGAACTAAGTGAGTGATATTTGCATGCTGAATTAAAGTAAACTTGTTAACCCTTTAACATTGCTTTCCTTAGTAAAGCGGATCAAAAGAATCTGGGCTTTGGCAGCCTTCTTGTTGGTGGGCTTGTGTTGGTTTTTCAACCCCCCAGAAGCTGGTAGCCAGATTGTTGAAACATGGTTTAGGTTGGAATTTCTATGCTGCTGAATTTTTTTCAGTTCAATTTTATTTTATTTCATTTTTATCTGTGACATTGTAAGGTGAGTTTGTTAAAGATTAAATAAATTCAAATGCATGAAAAGCACCTGTGATAGAAGCTTCCCTAGGAATAGGATGAAAAGTGGTTGAACAACTCTGGGAAACCACAAGGCACCAGCAGTTGAGAAGTATGATAATTCCCAAGCTTATCAGGGTATGCAGGAAACAGATATCTTCATAATGTCTAATGACAGGCAAGTTGTACTGTTCTGGGGTAGGTTGAACTTGCCTGGCCTGTGATTACATTTTTTTTAAATGGTGTTGATTTTTTCCTCCTCCTTCCCTTGAGCACTTCAGTAGGATAAAGAAAATGTCCACCCAACATTTCCCAAGATTAGATTATATTGGTAACTTTGAATTTTATTGCAGATATTCATACCCTGTAGTCTAGAAGAGCACAAGAATTATACAGTATCCCACAGTATATGAATGCAGCCTTCACAAAATTATTCTCTCTCTAGACTTGTAAAAAGAAAAGATGATCTTCTTGTAACCTTAGACTAGGCAGAATGGGCTTAGAGGGAAGCAGCTGGTCTTGAAGATCGTGATTGAGGGTTAGAACTTTTCCTCCTCAAATACTCAGGTCCTAGTATGATGTCTTACATAGAATAGACATAATAAATATATTTTTAATAAATAATACTTTTTTGAAATATGCTAAAATCAAAAAGCATGCTAACAGGAAAAATGATAGTACCTAACAAAAAATGAAACAATAAAATTTGTCCTGTATTTTCAGGCTATAATCCTCACTGTATAGACATTTTTTTCAGTGGGTGCAGATATAACGAGGAGTGGAAAGGGTAAATAGATACAAGAGGTTTTGTCCCTCCTATGAAAGCAAGTCAAAGAATTAATGCCATTCACCTTAACATCACGTATGTAGAAAGGAAAGATCATGTTGGTCATTGTTATTGTTGTTGCCGTTGATAATTGTGATAAAGATGAAGAACTAGTAAATAGTTACCAACCCAGCTGATTTGGGCCTTAAATTTATCATCACCACATTATCATTATTATTATCAATTTTACTGTTATTAAGATTAACAATAGCATGATTTGCTTTCATTGCCCTGCATAACTGACTCAAAATGTTCTTTCTTCTTCCATTATTCCTTCCTTCCTTTCACCTTTCTTTCGTCCTTCTTTGCTTTCTTCTACCTGTCCTATCCCCTCTCCTCCTTTTCCCCTCTCTTCTTTTGCCTTTAATTCTGTCACCTTACGGGGAAAATGTCAAGTTAACTGTCTTTCAATAAGCCTTAACACTCAACTAACCTACACTTCAGTTTTCTCTTTTATATAATGGAAACCTGCTGAGAATTAATCTTTGTTTTGTCAAATGCTTTAAGATCTGTAGACCCAACATGGCATTGATGCAGTGCCATTAGAAATATTTGTATTTCAGGTGTCAGTGAACTCCCAGGAACATTAAAATTTACTTACAATATCGGACTGGTGTATAATGAAAGCAGTTTGAAATAAGTTGGCTGATGTTTGAAATTTTCTTTTGCATATAGTTCTATTCCAGTATCTTGTAATGGGATTTGACCTATAGTAAGTGGCAAAGAATTCATAAGGGAGGATGAACTTAGTGTATTCAGAGGCTCTATTACTTAGAAACTAACGTATGTTCAGGGATATAATGAGGGCAGAGTGATGAATACTTGGCTCAAGTGACCTCAGAAAGATCAGGTATTTTCTCCTGGGATGAGAGATGGGGTTAATGTGCTGCCACTCAAAACTGTTTAGAGAGAGTTGGACTACCCTTGTGCTTTGTGATCCTTCATTACCATAGACTATTCTCCTTGGCCTAACCCCTCCCCAGCCTTAGTCAAGATCCCCAGCATCCCATAGCTACGATAACACTCTCCTGTGGCCCAACTCTCCCCATTGTAATCCCCACAGAGACATAGGATGACCTCTCTAGAGATGGGATTTCTCATCTTGTGATGCCAATGTACCTACAGTTTCATGATATCTGTTGCCCACTGGGGCATGGGGGACAAGTCTGGAGAGTTAGGAATAGCATGAGGAGAGGAATGAAAGAGTTAGACTGGCTAGACTGGCTAGGCTGGGATATTCTTCTAGGAATTCACCAAAGAGTAGGAGTCAGGAGTAAAGGGTAAAAAAGAAATCTCTCGCCCCACAAGCAGATTTTTCCTTGGAAAAACAATGTATATTATCATATGTAAACTAAAGAGTATAATGTAAAGTAAATTGGGGGAGAGGACACAAATAACATGAGGGGTGGGAGGGGAATTGCTCCTTAATTTATGAAATTATAATATTATGAAATGGTGACGCATGCTTGATTCTTCGGTAGCTCACCAAGAAAGACCACAACTGGCAGTGGGAAATGGGGCAGCAATCACACTAAAATATGATTTGTCTAAAGTGTGATTTGTCTAAAGACCCACAGAGACAAGCAACAAAAAGTGGGGGGGGATATAGAGACAGGTGGTATGACTCAGGGATTGGGGAATGGGATGTTGAAGGAGGGCATCATGGGAAAGATGAGGGCTAGGAGGAGAGCTAGAGAGCTTCACTCAGGCAACCATGGATAAGAGTTGGAAGCACTAGGAAGCATGCACCCAGATGGAGATGGACAAGTACTCAGGGGCCAGAAGTTTAAGGTCAAATTTGTACAGTATTTTTGGGGGAGGACCACTTCTTATCTGTACAACATTGGGGTTAGTTCATTAAGTTAATTAACATATATAAATAATCTCGGTGTTATTGGTAAAACTTCAAGGTCATCATCCCCAAATTATCAGAATCTTTTTGATGTTCTGCAGCTATGGAATTGTGGAGGTGTGGCTTTTATCTGGAATTTACATATCATAGGACCAGAACACTGACAAGCAGTGCCTGGATAGCTTCCCCTCACACAGCACATATTACCAGGATGAGAATTTTATTAATATATGATACAATTTATAAATTATGTTCCTTAGATCTTTGGGATGGTTTGTATATGACTTCCAGGTTGCCCCTTGCAATCTTATTTTCTGTTAAAACTCACTTACTATATTGACTAGGAGGAGAGGGGGTCATCAGGGGGAACAGAACAAGATGAAATTTTAACACAGAAATCAAACAATGTTTCAAAGAAAAGGTAATATCTAAGCTGACTTTTAAGGGAAGACAAGAATTCTGAGTAGTGAGAATGAGGAGAAGTAGGGGCAACAAATTGATGTTTTAGAGAAATTGATTTTGGTTCCAATATAATGAAAAATGTCCTTATAATTACAGGTAGTACCAGGATCCCCATTACACCGACAGTTACCCCATATTTGTGAAATTTTGTGGGTCAGAATGTTTTCAAAAGAAAGTTCACACAGTACCACTTTGTTTCCTTTGCTAGAGGGAAATGTAACTAATTCAAAGCAAAATACACTCAGTTTGAAAAGAAAGCAAATTAAGTGACAAGAAAGATTCAACTTCCATATAGAGAGTTACATTTTTCCAAAGATGTGTTTCACACCACCCATGGGACATGCTTTGAGAGGGACATGAAAAGTGGACATGTGGTCAGTAGATACACACAAAGGGACATGTGTGTAGGGGACACATATGCCCAACAAACTTTTTTGGAGTGACACATATGTAAGGAATACTTGACAAGGAAAATGCACACTTTCTAATGCTATAGAGCCAATGATAGCTTTTTTGGTTGTCTCCATTCTGTGGCCTGCTGGGCCCATGCTACTTTCTCTCATCTGCTCATTTTCAGTGATGGTAACATGCTTTTCTTCTGTACAGTGAGTTTTTTAATGATGCAGACCTCTGCCAGCTATATGAAACTGGCTATCAAGAGAAGTTATCACGTATTTTAAGTCTGTGTTTTGAATTCCTTTGAGGCTATCCATGAAATTGGTGCCTTTTAGACTTCAGAGTAAGAAAATTACTTTCCATTCCTAGGATTCCAGTAAGAGTTTACAAAATCACCACCTCAGAGCTTCAGTTAGCAAGACCAGAGGGTCACTGCAGAACCTGCAACATTTTTCTCAACATTCTTACCAGTAACACAATTTGCTTTGTCTATATATGATGTCCAAAGTTGAATTAGCTGACTCATTAGGTGTATGGTATGACTGCCTAGAGTTCTTCAAAAGGAGACTGAGTGTCACATACTGGAATTCAAGTACAGAAGTGTTCAAATCTATGTTGGTAAACATTTGAGATCCTTTCCAACACAGGGGTATATTTAATTAGCTCTCCCTGAGAAAGTGGGTGTGCCTCAGACATGTATTTTTTTTTCAGGGAAGGGAACAGAAAGAGAATAATTTTAGGCCACCCACCTATAAATGCCACTTGATTGAGATGCGCAAGGAGACAAAAGGACATCCATTATGATGCTCCTGTGGATCACCTTTGACCTTCTTCCCCAACCTGAATGGGAGCTCTCTCTCACCTCAAATTTCTAATAATGCTGTGCTTGGTCCGCTCTTTTGTACCTAACTCACTTCCCCTTATATACGAGCTATATCCATATCTGATATTTTACCTACTACACTATTTTCCTGGAGATCAGAATATGTCCAAAACAGTAGCAATTTCACATGGCATGTAGTCTGTATTGTTGTCAATGTTCATAATTTTCTGAAGATGGTGGTCAGTTATGAGAAAACTTGATCTATGCCTCCATACCCCTTCATAATCTCTGTGGCTTTTTCTACTGGACCACTTTTCAATTTATAAATGGAAGGTTCCCTAGGCAGATGTCATCCCCCCAAAAAATGAATATGAGACCTATTTTAACCCATTAAATGAAAGATATTTGGAGATAAGCAGAAATAGATATGGAAAATCTATTCCATGGAGCATAACAATTTCTATCTTATTTCAAATCTGGATGTATGATGGTCACGATGTTGATAGCTCACTGCTATCCAATATATGTCTTCCCCTGCCAGCGTCTCCTTGCCAATATATACAAAAAGTCTGTTTTTAGTGAATTGTCACTATAATTCAAAGCTCAGCTACTCTAGTCTTCCTTCTAGCTAGTGAAAACCTTTGCAAAAAGCCTATTTGATGAAAAGATTAACTTCTATGATAGTTATAATGTGGAAGAGTAATGGGTAAAGGACCAGTTTCCTGTTGAGATGGCCATCATTTCTGGCTAATGAACATTTCAACATCCCCCTCAATGTGAAGTATGGCTTCAAGTTATATTTTATGTATTGATGTCATTTGTGGGCATTAAATTCTAAGAGGGAAATTAACAAATAAGTAGGTTCAGAGTGGAGTGACCAGGCTCATGAGCAGTTCAGGAATCATTATACATATGAAGTAATTGAAAGAACCAGGTATATTTAGCTTGTTGAAAACTTATATGGGGCACACTACCTATCTTTTTATATGTTAAATACTGGAATGTGGAAGATGAATTATTTTATTCAATATAATCCTCCCCATACCATAACAAAAGAAAATTAGGAGAAAAGTAATAGGGAAGATTTTTTGCAAAATAAATGGAAGAATTTTCTAACAATTAGAGTTGTTTAAAAATAGAAACCTCTGTGTTTGAAGCAGTGAGTTCCTTACATCTTGTGGAGTGCTAAGAAAAAAAATTGTATTAATGACCTGCCAAGGATTTAGTAGAAGAAATTTCTGTATTGAGTGACACATTTGACCAGTTGTCCTCTAAGATTCTTTCTAAATTTATGCATCTATGTTTTAGAGTATTTGTTGAGCACTGAGTGACTTTGGCCTAGTAGTGTGGGATCAACTTAAGAAAGAGAATATACTAAGAGGAACATAGATCTGGAGCTCAAAGGAACTTTAGAAATCTTATGGTCAGATTCCCTCATTTCAAAAATAAGGAATCTGAGGCTTCCATCTAAAGAGGTTGAAACTTTCCCTAGGCCATACAGGAAGCAAGTGGAAGAGGCAAGATTTGAACACAGGCCTTATGACTCTACATTCAACACTCTTTATACTCTGCCATACTGCCTCAGCTATTCCTAATGGTTAGAGATTAAATTATTTTATTTTTGGAGGCTAAGACATCATTCCATAAAGAAAGACAATATAATACAGATGATTAGAAAATAAAGTCTTTAAAGATATGAAACCAGAACTAAATGTTAAAAGGAAATTGTGTTGCTCTTGGATGCAATCATGAGAAAAAAAGGTGGTGTAGAAAGGATGTGATATAATTTTTGAAAGATGCACATAAGGTGACTATGTAGGGAATATAAGGAAGGCCATTTCTTTATAAAATATGGGGTTTATTTAGTACACAATAAAGACATGTTGAAGAGAGGAAGTGATGAGGACTGATGAAAAGCTACCAGATTTAGCAATTAATGTATGATTTGTAACCCCCAACAGCAGTGTCAATTGGAGGTCACAATTCTAGTGGCAAAGAGTAGCAAAGTGAATTGAAGGTGAAGAAATGGAGGAGCTTGCCTGAGAAAAAGGTGAGAAGTAGAGATATCAATGGGAAGAGAGAAGGGATGATCAAAAGGGCAATTTCTTGAATAAGAAAGCAAAGGTTATGACCAATGGCTCCAGTAGAGCAGTTTCAGCTGCCAAGGAGGACGGATAGCATCTCCTCTGAGACTAGACCAAACGGGGAACAGCATGGGAATAACTTTAAGGTGATTTGAAGCACAGATCTGGGGAGATGGTGCTCATAATGGATGGCCTCATTTATTTTTCAATCAAATATGGAGTGAGATCCTTTTCTGAGAGGGAATGGGGACAGATACTGGAAGTTTCTTTACATGAACATATAAAACTTGGAATAGGTACTCTAAAGAGTGGAACAGAGTCAATCAGGGAAGCGTAAAAGGATAAATGTTCACAATGAAGACATAATTGAGATCACATGGCAAATTCAAGGTGGACTTCATAGGCACAGTTGTGATTTATTTCTTTGACACTGCAATCACTTTTTGGCCTCCTCTAACTGGCCATTGATGGATATCATGATCTAGCTATACTGTTACCTGGGCAATTCTTTTCTATATCTAATAAATCCCCCTTAATGGATCCATACAATGGACTAATGACCTTCCTCAGGGCCTTTTAACATCCTACAGATACCAGAGCAGAACTCAGAATAGGAAACCCTATATTTCTATCTCTGTCTTTCTGTCTCCATCTCTTTCTATCTCTGTCTCTCTCATCTTTCTTTTTTTCCAGTCATACATTTCCTAGGTGAGAGGCTTACATCATTTCTTGCTCACGGCTCAGCTCATTATTGAAGACAGGCTGCAGTCTAATGATCCCCACCCTGTACTTAGTTTATGCCCTTCTAAATCACTTGTACTTTGAATTCTTCAGAGGTCTTGGCATGCCATGATTCATAGTTATATGCCTCACTGGGGTGGTATATTATTTTTACAGAGATAGTTTGAAAGGATGAGGGAAAAAGGGCTTCTTTTCCCTGATCATTTCAATATAACTATGAAACTCTGAGCTTATTTGAAGGAAAGAAATCAGGCAGGCAGAAAGGAAAAAGACATTATGTGCATAGCATTATGCTAAGCAATTTATAAATATCTCATTTGGTCCTCACAACAATCCTGGGATGTTGATGTTATAATTATTTTCTTTTTCACTAGAGGAAACTGAGGCAAGCAACTGTTGTCATTTCCTCAGTTTAATGCAGAGAGTAAATATCTGAGGTTGGAACTCAGGTCTTCCATATTCCAGGCTCAGCACTGTATCTAGCTGCCTCTGAGAAGATAGGTATCTTCTTCTAATAAACTACCCTAGGATTAACAAATCATAGATTTAGAGCTGGAAGAGAAGTTGGAAACTGCATTCAATGCCTTCCTTTTACAGACCCAGAGTAATTACATAAGCTGCCCAGTTTACACAGAAAATGAGTTTTGGAGGCAAAATTTGAACCCAGTTCTTTCTGACTGCAAATTTCATTCCCTAACCTCTATACCATGCTTCCATTTTCCACTTTACCTCCTGTTAAGACCAGGACATGAGTGCATAAAGGACCTTAGATTGACCTTAGATTCAAAGTCTATTTGTATTACAGACTCCTTAGAAATCATCCAGTTCTGTTTTGTGTTTGTTTGTTTTTAAGAGAGAGAAGGAAATTGAAGTTAAGGGTGGACAAGTGACTAGACTAGACTAGACTAGCCTAATGTTTAGGCTTAGATAGAGACAAACCAGGTGTCCTGACTCCTAGACCAATGCTGCTTCCACTAACATATCTGGCTCCATTTGTCATACAATGATGGGTAATCAATTCCTGATTAGTTTCCCCTTTCCAGTCATGTGTCCTTAAAAAGCTCATGGATTTCTTATCATGGTGGATTGACCTCTTTCTTGTCATTCATGGAATGGGTATATACCATTGTTCATGCCTAGACAAGATACAGTCAATATCACGACAAGAAGAATGTCAGCATTTTAATGAAAAATCTCTGTTTGGCCTCCATTTAAGAAAATTGGCCTCTTAACAATATAAGTCTTCTATCAATACAGGTTCTCCCATCAGCCTTCCTGCAGAAATGTCGACTGCGTAAATTTACTCTATTTTAAGGTTTTCCCCAGACTTGTCAGACCTTTATGGAATTAATCCTTCATATTTCTAATAAGAGTTTCCAAAAGATGAATACTTCGTTTCTCATGAATCATAATAAGCAGATTGGGCACAGGCAGTTGTGTTGGCAGAGTGACCTCTGCAGTCTTTTATCTTCAAGTGAAAAGATTAGACTGTCTCTCTATTTTATGGATAATGAGGTGGGTTGTTGGTCCTTTGGCACTTTCAGTCACTGGGCCTCTTTGTTGTCTTGCCCTTCCCTGTGATAAACTGAGTGTAGGGTGATTACAATGAATCCATTCTATATGATAAATTCTTTTCTAAATTTGGAATACAGAATGTCACAGCTGCCAGGGGTGCTAGCAATCTTCTAGTCCAATCCACTCACTTTAGGGATGAGGACAAATGAAGCCCAGAGAAGCAAGGTGAGTTGCTCAGGGTCACATGGCTAGTTCACACCAATCAGTCAATCAATCTACTAATAAGCATTTATTCCCTATATGTTAGCCTGACATCATGCTTAGAGAGTTGGTCTTAGATTCTGAAAGACCTGGATTCAAATCCCACATGTGAAACATACTAACTTTGTAACCCTGGGAATTTCACAACTTCTCAGGATTGGGGGCAGTTTTCCAAGATTATACATGTAAGAGAAGATCCTGCATTGGTAGAAAGGATTTCCTCACCTGCTAGTTCCACATGCCAATGCAATCAAAGGATGAGTTCCTGTCCCTTAAAATGGGCTAGGTACTGGAGAATTGCAGACAAAAAAGAAAGAGACCTTTTTTCAGGTATTTTGTATTCTATTATGAGAGAACATAAGAATGAAGCACTATCTCCTCTTGAGAGACAGGGGATAGAGTACATTGTCAGGTGACACAAAGATCTAGGTTTGAATCTTGCCTTCATGCCAGGAGTGTAAGAGAGCCATTCTCAAACCTGGCATTTATACTTCAAAAGTCAGTTAACACTACAAACAGGCTTTAATTTATTGAATTATTGATGGTCTAGACTGAAGAATATGTTGGAGAAAATGTTAGTATGTAATAATTGTAAAATACGTCAAATTTTTTTTCAGAGGAACTAGTATTAAATATTTACTAGCACACTGCTGCCTCAGCACTTTTTATTTGTATGACCCTGGGCAAGTCACTAAACCGTTTAGTGCCTGAAAGAAGTCTTTAAGATTTCAAGGAACAGTTAGATAGTCAACCTGCAATCTTGCATAGATTTTCCATATTAAAAATTACCCATACCAAGGAAATCAGAGTGCCAGGCCTCCCCTCCATCCCTTTCCCTCCCCCTCCAAAAAAAAATAGCTTCTCACTTTACACATGGTTTACCTGATTCTTTAGTTATCAACTTGGCAAGAGGTTTAAAAATAGAAAATGCTGACTGAAACCCCCAAAACTTTCAGTGTTCTATCAAAAGTAATCGAATGTGATGCTGAGACTTGGAAGCGATATGTATCTCCCTACACTCAGAATTGTGTTTAGCTGAACTACCTGCCTGAAAAGTATCATATTGCCTTTCTGCTATTGGTCCATAGAGTAGAATTTCAAATTCTATGGGGCTATGGATATAAAATCCCCTAAAAGATACTATGGTATTGCAAGAGCCTCAAGACAGGAATGAAGACTTGTATTTGTACCATAAATGTGTTTTACTTTCAAATAACTTGCTTTACAAGAATCCAAACTTTCAAAAACAATTAGGGGGTAGATGTTCATATTATAAAAGTATTCATGGGGAGAGGGGACCGTCTCTAAGAGGAATTCTAGGATTTTACATCTAGGAGAGAATTTTAAGTTCATCTATTCCAATCACTACATTTTACTTTTGAAATTGACTCTCAAAGAGGTGAAGATGTTTGTTCATGACCTCACAGGGAGTAAATATTAAAAGTAAGAAATGATTAATCTTCTGACCTCAATTTGAGTGGTTGTTCTTTCATACTATGGTACCTCAGAGGTCCCTTGGTTTTTATTTGTTCCATTTTTGATATCTTTTTTTTTTGATATAACCTTTCATTATGGTCCAAGCATGCAGACTATAACATTTGAGAAAATAAATTAACTAGAGCACAGCAAGAGTATTCAGTAGAGGTATAGCTTTGATTCAGTTCAACGTTGCTTCCTTTCCTCAACATTTGCAATGGAGGTGTGTTCAATCAGAGAGGGAAGGGCTTTAGACTTCCAAGGCAGTGGGATGTCCATAAAGTTTAAAGCGCTCCAGTTATTTTTATGATGTTATCTGTCTGTCTTTCTATTCATCTATCTATCTGTCTATCTATCTATCTATCTATCTATCTATCTCTCAAATAGGAAACTCTTAAGGTCCCTGGAACAATTAAATCTCCAGATAGTTTAATTAACTTCAACAACAATACCAACTAGCCTAGCCTAGCCTACGTGGCCAGGATTTAGGGGATATGGTAAAACTAGCCTAGCCTACCTGAAGTGGATGTTGATTCAAATACACAACCACTTCTGAATATCTTCCTTCCTCCACTATCCAGCACCTAATCTGAGTGTAAAAGAACATACATCGTTCTATACTTATAATTATCTACTTCTTAAATCAGGAGAAGGATGTGCGTTTTTTTCATCCCTTTGAGGATAGGTTGGTTATTTAAGTTACTTAGTATTTTATGTGTGTGTATGTGTGTGTGTGTGTGTGTGCACATGCACTCATGTGTGCGAATGTGTGTGCACACACATGTACATGCTTATGCTTGCTTATTCCACTTATATTGTTGTAGTTATAATGTATATTGTTTTTTCCTGATTCTATTTACCTCAAGTCCACATTGGTCTGTATTCAGTACTATTGAGAATAAAATACAAAATGAAAGTTATTCACATCAAAGAGCTAGTACTTTATGGGGAGGAAAGAGAAGGGAACATGTACATGAATAGGTATATACAGTTATATACAGAAAAAAAGATAATGTACTTTTTGGGTGGTGGGATTGGCACTATGCCTGAGGGAATGGAGAGATACAGGAAGGCCATCAGTCAAGCAAGCTTTTGAAGAAAACTGGAACGCAATATTCTAAGTGGCAAAAATGAAGCAATAGTAACTGATCTATTCAAGTTACATAGTTATGGAACCATGTTTTGTGAGGAATTGAATGGACAAATAACTATTAAATAGTGGGATGATATAAGTAATATGTGTTTAAGTAAAAGAATATTGTCTAAACAAATGAGATTCTGTTTTATTCATTTTTTTCCCAGACCCCTTACGGTGCTCCTAAAGTCTGAACACATGGGCAAAAATGCAAATTTTCAAGAAATGAATGAATAAATTTTCAATAACATTTTATTTCATTGGAATATTACGAATAAAATCTTCAATATGATTTCCATCATTTGTGATGGAAAGGTTGATGCACTTTGCAAGATTCACATGAACTCAATGGAATAACTCCACATTTGCCGTCAATTTTAGCACATTCACTCTTTATTCATTCAATCAAGTGTGTTGTATCTGTGATTTTCATTGGATACACGTTCGACTTTAGCATACCCCAGAAAAAAGAAGTCAAGGGGGCAAAGGTCTGTTAATATTCCAAATATTTGAAAATATGTATTTTCCTATGTGTCCAGACTTTAGGGGCACCCTGTAGAAGCTAAATAATTTTGGGGGGTAAAGAAACCTGATATAAGAACTTGATAACCGAAGATTAGCAATTAAAATACAAAACTCCATTACAAACCTTAACCTTCAATAGAAGTACCATCATTGTTTAATCCTCCTTGACCACAAAAAAGGGGGCAAAATGTTTCTACATCAGAGGAAATAGAGAAATTAGCTAACAGGGTTAAATTAGTTGGTGGATCGGGAAGATGGTGAATTCCATCTGAGAAATGTGAGTTTCATGCTCTTACAGGATATGAACAGATTCTCGCGAGGAAATGTAAGTACAAGACTGCATATCTGGAGAGAGGTTGGGGCTAAAGAAAATGCTTTATTATTATTTGTATGAACATTCTAATTGAGTGTATGGGAGTGGATGAGATTGGTAGAGAATAAACAAAGAGGGAGGAAGGAAGAGGACAAGGAGAGAATCTTTGGGATAATCATGTTAAAAGGGGGAAGACTACATGAGAAAGCAGTAATGGAGACAGAGAAATAATGCAGAGAAGAGCAGTCAAGATATGCATTGATTTTCACAGAGTTTGAATTACAAATTTTCTCCCCATTTCTAAACCTCCCCCCCACATCCAAGATGGCGGATTGCTGGTTGGCCTGTCCCCAGTCAGCACTACCCCTCTGCCACCCCACTCACCTCCCATCTCCTTTTCCCTTCCGTTTTGTAGGGCAAGATGAATTTCTACACCCCATTGTCTGTGTATCTTATTTCTAGTTGCATGCAAAAACATTTTTGTTTGGTTTTGAACACCTGTTTTTAAAACTTTGAGTTCAAATTCTCTCCCCTCTTCCCTTCCCACCCACCCTCCCTAAGAAGTTAAGCAATTCAACGTAGGCCACATGTGTATCATTATGTATAACCCTTCCACAATACTCATGTTGTGAAAGACTATATTTTGCTCCTTCCCAACCCATCACCCTTTATTGAATTTTCTCTCCCTTGACCCTGTCCCCTTTCGAAAGTGTTTGTTTTTGACTACCTCCACCCCATCAGCCCTCCCCTCCATCATCCCCCCCATTTATTTTTATCTTCTTCCCTCTTCTTTCCTGTGGGTAAGATTCCCCATTGGGTATGTATGGTATTCCCTCCTTAGGCCAAATCTGATGAGAGCAATGTTCACTCATTCCCCCCTCATCCGCCCTCCCCCCTCCTACCACAGAACTGCTTGCTCTTGCCTCCTTTATGCAAGATAATCCAACCCCATTCTATCTCTCCTTATCTCCCTCTCTCAGTATGTTCCTCTCTCATCCCTAATTTGATTTTATTTTCTTTTAGATATCTTCCCTTCATCTTCAACTCACCCTGTGTCCCTGTGTCCCCCCCCTCTCTCTCTCTGTGTATATATATATATATATATACACATATATATGTATATATACATATATATATACACACACACACATAGATATATACATACATACACATTCACCCATATATATACATAAACATATATGTATGCATATTCCCTTCAGCTACCCTAATACTGAGGTCTCATGAATCATACTCGTCATCTTTCCATGTAGGAATGTCAACAAAACAGTTCACCTTTAGTAAGTTCCTTGCAATTTCTTTTCTTGTTCTTTTTCTGATTACCTTTTCATGCTTCTCTTGACTCTTGTGTTTGAAAGTCAAATTTTCTATTCATTTCTGGTGTTTTCACTGAGAAAGCTTGAAAGCCCTCTATTTTATTGAAAATCCATATTTGCCTTGGAGCATGATACTCAGTTTGCTGGGTATGTGATTCTAGGTTTTAATCCTAGCTCTATTGACCTCCGGAATATTGTATTCCAAGCCCTTCGATCTCTTAATGTAGAAACTGCCAGATCTTGGATTATTCTGATTGGGTTTCCACAATACTCAAATTGTTTCTTTCTGGCTGCTTGCAGTATTTTCTCCTTGATCTGGGAGCTCTGGAATTTGGTGACAATATTCCTGGGAGATTTCTTTTTGGGATCTATTTGAGGAGGCAATCGAGGATTCTTTCAATTTCTATTTTGCCTGTGGCTCTAGAATATCAGGGCAGTTCTCCTTGATAATTTCTTGAAGATGATATCTAGGCTCTTTTTTTTGATCATGGCTTTCAGGTAGTCCAATAATTTTTAAATTATCTCTCCTGGATCTATTTTCCAGGTCAGTGGTTTTTCCAATGAGATATTTCACATTGTCTTCCATTTTTTCATTCCTTTGGTTCTGTTTGATAATATCTTGATTTCTCATAAAGTCACTAGCTTCCACTTGCTCCAGTCTAATTTTTAAAGTAGTATTTTCTTCAGTGGTCTTTTGGACCTCCTTTTCCATTTGGCTAATTCTGCCTTTCAAGGCATTCTTCTCCTCATTGGCTTTTTGGAGCTCTTTTGCCATTTGAGTTAGTCTGTTTTTTAAGGTGTTGTTTTCTTCAGTGTATTTTTCAGCATTTTTTTGGGTCTCCTTTAGCAAGTCATTGACTTGTTTTTCATGGTTTTCTCGCATCCTTCTCATTTCTCTTCCCATTTTTTCCTCTACTTCTCTAACTTGCTTTTCCAACTCCTTTTTGAGCTCTTCCATGGCCTGGGACCAGTTCATGTTTTTCTTGGAGGTTTCTGTTGTAGGCTCTTTGACTTTATTAATTTCTTCTGTCTGTATGTTTTGGTCTTCTTTGTCAGCAAAGAAAGAATGCAAAGTCTGAGACTGAATCTTGTTGCGTTTTCGCTGCCTGGCCATATTCCCAGCCAACTACCTTGACCTTTGAGTTTTTCAGTGGGGTATGAGTGCTTGTAGAACAGAGTTCTATGTTCCACGTTTGGCGGGGAGGTGCCAGCTCTGCCACGCCAGCACTGCTCCTTCCCCAAGAACCCCCAACCCGAACTGGGCTTAGATCTTCGGCAGGCTGTGCACCCCTGCTCTGATCCGCCACTTAATTCCTCCCACCAGGTGGGCCTGGAGCCGGAAGCAGCAACAGCCTTGGCTGCCCCACCTCCGCTGCCCCCGGGGCTGGAAGCCGAACCGCGAACTCCTTCCACTCCTGCAGCTTTTCCCACTAACCTTCTCCGCAGTCTTTGGTGTTTGTGGGTTGAGGAGTCTGGTAACTGCCGCAGCTCACATATTCAGGGCGCAAGGGGCCCCATCTGCCCGACTCCAAGTTTGGTTGTTCCATGCCGCTCAGGCTGGGCTCTGCTCCACTCCGTTCCCAGCTCCCAGCTCCCAGCTCCGTGTGGGATAGACCTCACCCAGAGACCATCCAGGCTGTCCTGGGCTGGAGCCCTGCTTCCCTCTGCTGTTTTGTGGGTTCTGCCGATCTAGAATTGGTTCAGAGCCATTTTTTATAAGTTTTTGGAGGCACTCGGCAGGGAGCTCACGCTATTCCCTGCTTACCAGCCGCCATCTTGGCTCCACCGAGCAGTCAAAGATATGAAAGGAAGAGAATGAGAATAGAGTGTTAAAGTAGTAACAGGAGAAAGAACTATTAAAAGAGGATTTAATGGTAGACACTGTCAAATACTACCAAGAGGTCAAGAAACATGTATGCGTCGAAAAGTCTATGGGTTTTGATAAAGAAGAAGTCACTGATGATATTTGAGATAAAGGATACTGAGAAGGAGCAGGCAGACATGGAGGAGGAGAAACAAAACAGTAGCTTCAGAAAGAAAACAAAGGAATAGAGAGCATGTTGTATTATGTACTGTTAGTGAAACTAGGGATGGTTAGCCTAAAAGCTAAGAGAAACATGCTATATGTGTATTTATTATATATTTGATGATTGTTATGTAAGAGAGGGTTTGACACTTTTTTTCTTCACCCAAGGAAGAAACAACTAGGATTGGGTGGTAGAAATGTCAGAAAGGCCAAATGTAAGCTGAATGGAAGAAAAAATTCCCAATATCGTATTCCCAAGTGAAATAGCCAAGCATGGTAATATATGCCTATAATCCCTGATGCAAGGGGATCCGGTGGATCATGTATGCTCAGGAATTCTGAACTACAGTAAGACCAAAAGTTTTTGGGTATGTGTATTAAGTCTGCCACCACTTAGGTAAGCTCTTGCCAGTATGTGCGAGAGGGGGGAGGGAGGAGCCACCAGTGGTCTAAGATCAGCAAACTCTCTCAGGCCATAAGCAAAGGATGTCAAAACTCCCCATGCTAATCCTCAAGGGCATAAGGCCCATGAAAAGCTCCTTCACTTCTTGCCTGGGTGAGAAAGTGTGACTCAGCTTCCAAAAAGAGAAAGTGAAATAGTTTCTTCTAGAAAAAAAGAGTACCTTCTTTCTATATGTCTTTACTCAGGGGCTAGAAAAAACACTTTTCAAGTTAACATAGATACAACTCCTGATGCTTACAGTTTGAACTATAGACTAATGAAGTTCCTTCCAACTCTGAGATTCTACTATTTCATGATCTTTTTCTCATCTTTAGATATTTGGCCAGAGGAATTCAGTTCAATACAATATAACATTTAGGAAATGCCTAATACATGCTAATCACTGTGCTAAGTCCTTGGGGATACAAACAAGAAAAGAAAAAAAAAATCCACCCTCAAGGAGTATTCCACAGGTGCCATTTTTCAGGGGGTTCAAACCAAAGAGTGCTGTAGCTATAAAGTGGAAAGTTATCTGGAAGATCTAGATCCAAGTCTTCTACAAGGAAGACTTGGAAGGAGTTTTTAGATTTACCATCCAGCCCTCTAATCAGAGGAAAGAGGAGGCTGGGGTAGTTGGGATGATACTGAGTATCTAATTCTGAGCCAACAGTATGATGATGAATTTCAGGCAATCACCTTATCTTGTTGGAGCATCATGTTCTGTGGACCTCAAACCAAAACAAATGATCCCCAGTGCTCAAACCCACACACACACACACACACCACACACACACACACACCACACACACACACACACACACACAATCCACAGCCTCATTTTTTTCTTAGCTAAATATATCTACTTCCAACTAGATAAAACAGGAATCAGAATCAAAGGTAATCATAATGAAGAAAAGCTTGCAGGATAAGATTAGTCTTGAGCTAGGTATAGGTTATACACAAGTATAAAATAAATATTAAACATGGCCACAAGAATAAACAAAGTTGACAGAAAGTCAACTAGGTAATATGGCAAGGCAGGTTGGAATTTGTTCCTGCTATCCTGTGTAAGAATAAAGTACAAAAACCAAAAATGAGAATCCCCTCAGATTTTGTTCTTTCTTTATGGTAGATGGGAAGGTGAATATTGTAGCATTCTATATTACTTCCCAGTGCAATCTACTTGCAGTGTGGTGTAAAATTCATGCCTCTGGAACTGAAGATGTTTTGTTATTCATGGTTAATGAAAATAGTGTGAAGTAGCTGGACTTCTTTATGGGGGCTAGATTTATATAATAGAGATTGGAGAATTTTAGATACACACTCAGACAAAAGAAAAAAAAAGCACTTATATGTGTTCATTTCTCACCAGTTTTGACTTGCCTTACTACTCTGACCAATGGGTATGTTCCCTTATTTTTCTGTGCAGAGCTATAGTGAAGAAGATAACTGCTCCCTGTGGTAAACCAAGTCCATCTCTATTTTTTTTTTTGGTTTTGTTTTTGGGCAGGCAGTTGGGGTTTTAAGTGACTGCCCAAGGTCACACAGCTAGTACATCTGTCAAGTGTCTGAGGCCTCATTTGAACTTAGGTCCTCCTGCTCCAGGGCCAGTGCTCTACTCATTGTGACATCTAGCTGCCCGCCACCCATTTTATATGAGCAAAACTGAAGTGAAAGAGCTAGATCAGATCACCAGCCTTGGCCTTAACCTAGTACTTTTTTTACTAGGCTATATTTTCTCAGGGTAGTAGATGGAATTGCCTGCCCTCTGATAAGTCCCCTTTTGAATTCAACTGTCATCTAATTATATATGATCTCTTAGTTCCTTTCATCTCTAAATCCTGTTCAGCTACACTGTGACTGTTCAAAGGGCCAGATTTTATTGCTTTGGAGAGTACAGCAGTGTGTTACCATTGTATACATTGTCATGTTCCTATCTACTCTTTTTCCCATTATGACCATTTCATGTCCCCCACCAAGGTTATAAGAATCTTGACATAGTAAGCCTCAGATTCTTTACCACTAATTTCTAATGTGGGCTTCATGCCTGATTTTGTTTCCTAAATGAAATGGTAAAATGTAATATTTCAGGGACTGAATTTATTTTTAAAAACTGTTCAGTTATTTACATTGCTTCTTAATATGCTAAATACACCTTCAGGGATGGCCTGATGGAATGGTATAAAATTACTTCTTCCACAGTGAGAATTATTGATGCAATATGCTTAGAAAAGATGCTAAATTGTCTTGACATAGCCAGAGAGGGAGTTGGAATGTTTCAAAGTAAGAACAGATTAAGCAGCACATCAAAGTTCATCTTTTAAGTGTTAATTTTGTGTCTGGCCTAGGGAATGATAACTTAAGGTCAGTCCAAGTTACCTGTTGAGCTGAAAAATACCATTAGGTTTCACGTCATATCAAATAGCAGAATCACATGGTGGTTTAATGATTTGGTTCTGGAAGCAGCAAAAGGATAAGGATATTAACGATAAGGATATTGGCACCCTCCATGACCCTATCCTTTATCACTCTTCTCTACCATTGGATTTAGCTAGAGGATACTCAGGTAGCTGCCTATGGCAGAAACTTCTTGCCCTAATTGCTTCGGATCTCTAAACTGTTATCATTGCTTTGTGGATGGTACCCATGTGCTCAAAATGCTTGATTTCAAGTTCTCACGTGAGTGTGGAGAAATATTTTTGAGGGGATTGACACTTGAACCACGTATCTTGTATCTGTATTTAGAGTTCTGCTATCACCCTTGTAAGGGCAAGAGGACAACTGCCATCGTGCCAAGAATAAATCAGGATCAGTAACCTCCCAGTTGTAGATATTTAGTCATGTTAAACTTAGCTGGCCCTGAATCTAAACTCACTTTTTTCTCACTAATATTGGATTGTAGACTTTCTGGAATTCCTCTTCTATGTCAGTTTGGTTAGAGACAAGTCATTTGAAGCACATGTATATTTCCCTCCCTGAGTTCCCCCTTGTTTGCCCTAAGCTTTGGACTTTTCTAAAAAGTGAATGAATGAGAAGTCATACTTGTATTTCTCCTCTGAATTTTCTTTTTAAGTTTGTACTTCTAAGGCTTCCTTGCTGGCATCATTCGCTGGTTCTTTAAAATGTAGAAAAAGGGTTCAGATTTCCATCCTAGATATGACCATTCAAATTGCGTAAATTCATAATTAGAAAAGACATTGCTGTATTGTGGAAACAACATTGGATTTTGGAGTTATTAACCTATTTTAAAGGCTTAAACTCATTTCTGAATTTAGGCAACTTAAATTTCTTCTCTGAGTTACACTCATCTGTAAAATGAATTTTGTAATACTTGTCATATGGGCCTCACAAAGTTCTTGTGAGGAAAGGTTTTTAAACTTAGAAAAATATATCTGTTAGTTTTACCTATCTATGTATCCATTTATCATCTACCACAGTTAAACTGAAACTTGAATAAGCTTAAGTGAAATTTCCAGTGAGATCTAGAACTAGGTAGAGACATAACAAGGTTGTGTCAAGAAAAGCCTGGCCACATGCCTAAGTAGGCATTTCTTTCTGATAGCTATCCCAGCATTTGCAGGTCCTTTGTGATTATCAAGAAGTAATATGCAAAAGAACAAAAAAAGGAGAGCAATAGTTTGCATCAATCTGCATTCATATTCCATAATTCTTTCTCTGGAGTGGATTGCTTTTTCCATCATGAGTCTTTTGGAGTTGTCTTAGAACCTTACATTGCTGAGAAAAGCCAAGTCTATCAAAGATAGTCATCACAGATACCATGTGTTTGTAATTGTGTATAATGTTCTCCTGGTTCTGCTCCCCTTACTCAGCATCAGTTCATATAAGTTTTTCCAGGTTATATGAGGTCTGTCTGCTCCTCATTTCTTATAATACAATAGTATTCCATTATATTCATATACCACAACTTGTTTAGCCATTCCCCAATTGATGGACATACCCTTGATTTCCAATTCTTTGCTACCACAAAAAGAGCTGCTAAATATTTTTTTACATATGGGTCTTTTTCCTACATGTGTGATCTGTTTGAGATACAGCCCTAGAAGTGGTATTGCTGGGTCAAAGGCTATGAACATTTAATAGCCCTTTGGTCATAGTTCCAAATTGCTCTCCAGAATGGTTGGATCAGTTCACAACTCCACCAACATTGTCTAATGCCCTTTTTAACTGTACATGACATGAATATCTTTATCACAACTACATTAAGTAGTCCAAAGGTATTATAAGATGTGTCTTCCTTTCTTCCTTCCTTCTTTCCTTTCTTCTTCCTTCCTTCCTTCGTTTCACGGTTAAATTTCAATCACCATCACTAAAACCTTTGCTGAGGTATGTGTGGACCAAGATCCATCATTCACAAAATTCTTCTGAGTGTCTTAAATATATGAAAGGCTCTTCTGATCTTCACTTGAAGAGAAATTGTTACCATGGCGGAGCTTTCCTGTGTGTGCAGTGGTTTGGGGATGGTGTGGTTGGGAGAGAAGAGAAGGGAAAGGATTGTCATTATTATCTCCAACTGTCCATTCCACAGTGATATTTTGAATTTGTTCCTTTAAAAATATAGAATTATGCTTAGTAAGATCTTGAGGTATTTATATAGCATTGTTCAGGCCCCATTCTATTTCTTCTTTTGTCATTTCTGAGCTTTTTTTCTTTTAATCTTTCATTTGTTACTCTGATTTTATAAACCAGAAGATTTAAATTTTGGGGCTTGGGCATGGATTCTTAGCTCCACATGGAATTGTTGTTAATTCTTTTAACTTAGCTTGAAATCTTAGATAAGAAGTTGTACTTTATAAAACCCATCTTAATACTTGTCTCTGTCACAAAGTATACTTTGAAATGAGCAAGAAATAGATAAGGTGGGCAAACACCAGGGGACTCTGAATGGTAGGAACATTTTTCTTTTTCTTTTGATCTTCAAGTGAATTACTGGAACACAAAAAGATATTTTCCTCTATCTCTAGGTGCTTTATTAACATAAATTTGAAGAAACCAATGCTTTGAGGTATTATCATAGAAGCTTATTTATACAGAGAAAACTCAAAACAAAGATAAATATCTCCTCCAGATTCACCTGAAAGTTTAATACTTCCTCTTTCCTCATTAGGCAATCTAGTCAAGAAGAAAAACAATTTCCTTTTTGCTTAAACATAACAGTGCAAAAATAATTAATGAAATAATAATAATAATATATTAGTGGAAAGTCCCAAACATTCTTTATGCTCACTATTTCAATCTCAATCTGAATTGGCACCCACAGGCCATGTTCTGAAATAGTGGTTTCTGCAGGCCATAGAGGAAATTTTAAAAATAATCTTGTATCCAATATCTTTTAAATGAAGTCTTTATATCGTAGGAAGATAAAGTAAGTGGCAAGTTCTATGTTCCTAATTTTGCAGTTTTCCAACCTATGAGAAAACTACTGAAGTTTCGCCTCCCAGAGACGCTATTTTTCATTAAATCGAGGCTTAATGCTCCATAATTTGCACTTGAGTTAGGGAAGATAAATATGTCCTTTCCAAAGTACTGAATATATTCTTTTACCAGAGCTCTTCTGACTTTAAGTCTAAAAACTTGATAGCTGTCCAGTGTTGAAAAATCTGATAAAAGGGATTTATGTGCTTTAAAAAAAAATGATGGGAAAAATAATTTGGCAGTTGAAGTAGAATTATTTATCTATAATCAGTACATAAACTCTGATATTTAACTCAAAAGGACAACTTGCCATGGTGACACTTTCAAATCCATTTTTCAAGGTACAAATTCTGAAAGTTATTCTATCCTTTGCTGAATAAGGTAATCTCTTATATATGAATTATCTTAAAGATTTTGCTGAAAGACCTAACTTCTCGCACCTCTCCAAAATTCCTGTTACTTCCATGCTGCCATTTATTAGTCATATGATCTAAACCTCAAAGGAATTTCAGATATCATTTCTTCTAATCCCTTCATTTTACAACTAAATGACAACTCTTTTGTGGTAGTCATACGGATAATTGATTTAAAAAAGAAAAGGATTTTAGACTTCATATAGACCAGTTCACTCATTTTAGAAATGAGAAAGCTAGGGGTCAAAGAGGTTAAGTGACTGTGGATTTGGATCCAGTGAGGCCTTAGCAAAAATGCAACAGTGGTAACATTTTATGTTACCATTTTTTTCCTTTCTTCATCTTCCATTGCTTCCTATTGGCACTTGGACTTTCTAGAGGGCACACCATTCCTCTTTTATTCTCTGTACTCAGTTCCCAGTGAAATTGTTCTCACACACAAGAATTACTAGTTGCTGCTTTGCTTGGTGGAATACCACCTTAGATATCCTAAGCAACATGAGGGCATTGTATGCTTGGGGACTAGTGTCAAGGAAATGGCACAAGAGATGAGTTTTTTCTTTTCCATCATGTTTACTTAGGGTTTGTCCTGCTTAAGTTCATTTTTCCTGTAGTCTGTCACAGAATAAACATAATTTATTGTGGGAGTTCTTTCTTCCTTTCCCATTTCAGAGCTGATAGAGGTTACTTAGGCAATGAGGTACCATTTCCTTGAAGCTATATAATCTAAATGTGGCTGTTAAAAGAAGAACAAATAGCTCCAATTGTAAATGAACTGTATTAAAGGAATGTTAATCTTTATTTAACTTCCCTAAGTTCCACACTTGCAGCTCTGCAAACTGTCATAACCTCCCTTTTTCAGATTAAGTGGATTATTTACTTGTGATAATAGGCACATAGACTCATTAACATGCTGTCATAAACAGCTGTGTGGAAATGTATTGTGCATTCTGTCACATAAATAAGGTGTCCAACCCAGAGTTGTGGTCTAAAAAATGTGTCCCAGGGAAAAGAAAGAAAGCAATAAATGCTTCTTTAACAAAGACATATAATCTTATGTGAGAAGTTTCTATCTTAATACTACTTTCAAAGAAGTTGTGGACACTTGTCCTGTGAATTACCCTAATATTGGAGGAATTCAGAACTTGGCCTTTTCTGCATTTTTACAATGGGCACAGTCTGACCTTAATGTCTTTTACGTTGGTTTCCCTTCTCTGATAAAGTAGGAGACCACATAGACAGGAACAAGCAATAGATAATCTACCTGGATTTCATTAGAGCTTTTGAGTATACTCCATGTACCAGTTTTATCCACAAGCTAGTAATCATAGATGCTGAGAGTTTGAAGGGAGCTTAGAGTCATCTAGTTATCAAATGTCTTCATGTGACATAGAGGAAAGTAAGGCCCAGGTGATCTTAAATGACTTACTCAAAGACACATTATCAGGGCTAGTAATAAAGTCAGGTGCTCTTTCTACAGGGAAACTGTGGTGGAGATTATCCTCTAATTAGATGGAACAAGCCCAAATATACTTGCCAATTCCAGTTGTAGAGTACTAGTATTCACAATAGTAAGTACTGCTGGTCTGGTATTATTTAATAGCTTTATCACTGGTTTCATGGGGGGAATTAAAATGAAGCTTTCTAGGTTTGTAGCTAATCTCAGATTTTATCAGGTTTCAGGTACTTTGCTGGATGGGAAAACATGACATGTGGTCTAGCTATAAAAGTAGTAGTCCATAATATGTCATAAGTTTAGAGGGCAAAAGTACAGTTGTCAACAGAAGGGACAAAAATAATAGACTAAAAATATACGCGATGAGAAGAGGATGGCTTGTTAGGGAACACCATGAACTCAAAATGGATCCCAAAATGAATTAACCATGATGTGTTATGTTTTTTTTTCTTTCCAATCTGAAGGGGAACTGAAAAATAATAACTTAGATGAATTTCAATGAAAACATATTAACAACAAAGATCTAGGTCAATTGCTTAGGAAAATAGTCCCTGACTTCATGGAGTTTGTATTCTACTAACACTGACACATTATAAAAAGTGAGGCCTAATAGGCTTATCCAGAGTTGCAAATGCAATAAGGATATAAAGCCATTAAATGGCAAATCCCTCAAATTTAGGTATATCACTTAACCTCTCTGAACTTCAGTTTCCTCTTCTGTAAAATGAGAACAAGAATAATTCCTGAAATACTCAAAGAGATTTTGTGGGGAAAAAATGTAAACTATAAAGATCTATAGAACTGTTAAACATATAATATCATTTTCTTGATCAATTTTTTCATTATTAGATAACTTAGGAGTGTAGATATGCCTATGGTTATATTTTTAATTTTAATTATTTTTTTAGTTTTCATCATTCACTTCCAAAATATTTTGAGTTCCAAATATTCTCCCCATCCCTCCCCTCCTTCTACCCCAAGACATCATGCAATTTGATACAGGCTCTATGTTTAGATTCAAAATAAACATTTTCACATTAGTGATGTTGTAAAGAAGAACTAGAACCAATGGGAGAAACCATAAGAAAGAAAGAGAGAGAGAGAGAGAGAGGAGAGAGAGAGAGAGGAGAGAGAGAGAGAGCGCAAATAGTATGCTTTGATTACTTTTTCTTTATGTGGATAGCATTTTCCATCATGAGTCATTTGGAGTTGTTTCACATCCTTACTTTGCTAAGCAGAGATGTCTATCAAAGTTAGTCATCGCACAATGTTGCTGTTACTGTATAAAATTTTCTTCTGGTTCTGCTCTCTCCACTCAGCATAAGTTCATGTAAGTCTTTTTAGGTTTTTCTGAAGTCTGTCTGCTCATCATTTCTTATGAAACAGTAGTACTCCATTGCATTCATGTACCATAGCTTGTTCAGCCATTTTCCAGTTGATGGGCATCCCCTCAATTTCCAATTCTTGGCCAAACAAAAAGAGCTGCTATAATTTTTTTGTACATATGAGTCCTTTTCCCATTTTTATATCTCTTTGGGATACTAGAAGTGGTATTGCTGGATCAAAGGATATTCAGTTTGGTTGCCCTTTGGGCGTAGTTCCAGATTGCTCTCCAGAATTGTGGGATCAGTTCACAATTCACCAACAATTCAGTAGTATTCCAATTTTCCCACATCTTTTCCAACATTTATCATTTTCTGTTTTTTTTTCATGTCAGCCAATCTGATAGGTGTGATGTGATACCTCAGTTGTTTTGATTTGCATTTCTCTAAAATCAATAGTAATTAGAGAATTTTCATATGACTATAAATAGCTTTAACTTCTTCATCTGAAAACTACCTGTTCATATCCTTTGACCATTATCAATTGGG